>NW_013670982.1:14087-21873 GCF_000517525.1 Limulus polyphemus | reverse complement strand
ATATATATATATATACACACACAATTCTACATTAACGCTGTACTTTTTACACTCGACCCCCCCCCCCCCCACCTAGTGGCACAGCGGAATGTCTGCGGACTTACAACCTAGAAACCGGGTTTCGATACTCGTGGTGGGCAGAGCACAGATAGTCTATTGTGTACCTTCGTGCTTAACTTGAAACAAAACAAAAATTTAAGTTCAGTGTGTAGCAAAAATTGTACAGCATTATGTTTAAAATCTGTTGCAGTTAAGGAGTTCAATCAGGTTGGAGGTGCACATTCCCGTGACCTTGTTATTAGACAGTGCAGTTTCTTCAGGTTGCTGTTTATTGATACTTAAAGCAAGGGATAAAGTTACTAAAAGCATCTTATACAAAGGTATATTATCGTTATTGGAAAGTTATTGATTCGGACCATACATCCTAACAGGCCTTTAAATATTCTGTTTTAAAACTCACTTTTCTTATTGCTGCAATTTATACTGTCAAAAGGATAAGTGTTAGGACTTTCGTCTTTCACCATGCAATAATTACACGAGGAAATTCACACGCTCAAACTATTCCGTCAGAAGACCTGATGACGTCACACACTTGAGTTGTTCCGTGAAAAGACCTGGTGACAGATGTAACGTCATACCTTGTACAATGTCTGTTGTAATTCATATTATGTCATCAAAGAAAGTTGTATCCACAACAGGAAACTTAACAAAAATTTGTGTGATATAACGCCACAGCCGACGGGGCCTTTCGCACAATACCAGAGCTTCTCAGGTTGGCTGGGTGTACACACCATACACAAAACTTTGTTCGAAACACTTTTGTAAAGATAATTTGAAATACATCATTTCTTATCTATGGCGCCAAGTAGGCGCAGGCTTTAGGGTTTGAGCCCCTCCCGGGAAATAAAAATGTGATTCAGGCCCCCTTCACCATCTATGCTGTAAAAAAGCCCCCAGCTCTCGTTCTGTTTTATAGAATGAAAATGAAAGAGTGAAATGTGCATTAGAAATACAAAATACATGACTGGGGATGATTACTTATTGTGGCTCTATAATTTTGACAATCTAACAAAATGACTATTTGTTATTCAACTTCGGGATATATTTGTTACTTATTACTTTCAAAAAATATTTTTTGAATCATTTAATTTTAATGCTTTTCTACGTGCAGAAGACACGTTAATATAGATGTTCTGTTTGAATAGAAAAAGATTAAAAAAACCTTTATTTGAAAACATTTGCTTTCGTATGCAAGTATTAGCATGGTGTTATAATTGGGGTCCTCCCCTCCCCTTCGAGGTGAATTAAGGGGGAGGAGAGAACAACAACAGGAGTAGGGCTATATGGGGTGTCTTCTTTACTTTTGGAATTCGAATTCCACCTTTCTTGTTTGTTTGTAGTTTAGTGCAAAGCTACACAATGGGCTGTTTGTGCTATGCCCTCCACGAGCATCGAAACCTGGTTTCTAGCGTTATAACTCCGCAGACCTTCCTTGATTGACACCAATGTCTTACTTTCAAAATTAATGAAAAACATAACGGGACACGTGCACGATGTTGGAAAACTGCCAATTCTTACTTCTTCACGATGAGCGAGTCAGATACTTGTAATGCAGGAAATTTGTTTAACATCAAATCAAACATTACTTCTGTGTGGACTGTTTTTAGCTTTTGACGTAAGTGACTTTATACGCAGTTTTAACAAATCCGGAGTCCAAGCGAATCAATCAACTGTTAATGGCATACTGTTTGAATATCTTCTTTGTAGTAGTACGGACAGAGTTCAGCTGACCAATCTCACACACAAACACGCACGCCTCTACTTTACTAATAAAACGCTACGACTTATTGATGTATTAAATCCGTGTTATTTAAGGTAGTTCGGGTTTTTATCGACAGGAAGAGAAACTTTGATAACAATCGTATCGGATATGTACATTGTTGTTCCTCCTTTGTTTCCGACAGACGCAGCTGCTGGTGGTTGAAACAATGGACTTCAACGTCTAACAATTCCTGCATTTTTAGGACAACACCTTTTTTTTTATTGTTATGTGAAATATGTAGAAATTAGGTAATATTGCTTGGAGTACATAGAAGAAGGAACGACAGTTTGTAGGTTCTTATTATTAGTGTTCCTTATCTATAAGGTAGGGGTTTTGATTTTTTGTTAAACTCAAATGGGTCATGGGTATCGAAACCCAGTTTTTAGCGTCATATGCCCCCAGGCTTACCGTTGAGCCACGGGGGTGGGTGGTTGAGTAGTTGTAACAGACTACATATAAATATCATGGTTTAGTTCAATGGAATTTTTTGTTAAACTCAAATGGGTCATGGGTATCGAAACCCAGTTTTTAGCGTCATATGCCCCCAGACTTACCGTTGAGCCACGGGGGTGGGTGGGTGAGTAGTTGTAACAGACTACATATAAATATCATGGTTTAGTTCAATGGAATTTTTTGTTATACTCATGTTTATCTAATGGAAAGTTGTCCAAGCGTGATAAGTTTGCAAACAATCGTTTAGATTATGGCTTGTGCCCTTTGACCCGTCATTGTCTGTAATACATATATAAAGTGCATGTTATAGGCTTTAACACGATCTGCGATTAGAGCGTATATTGTTGAAACTACTGGAAGTAAAGTAATAAGGGTGAGCTCGTGGAACGATATACATACAAACAAAGAGACAAACCCTCGTCACGTGATCCTCCATTGTTTTGTTAACGGATCTTGGATAAAACAGTTCTTTGACGCTACCGGAAGTCAGTGTATAATTTAAGAAGATCGTGACTTTCCTTTTTCGCTATTATTCATGTAAGACTATTTTGGTGATTAGTCAGATTTCATTAATTCATGTCCTTTAACCTGAAGTGTGTTTTTTTTTGTTACAAACACCAAACACGGACGGCCTGCATGAAAAGAAACATTAGCCCAAATTCAGAACGGTCTCGTGTAATGTATGGAACACTGTTCTATGATTCTCATGAACCGCTTTGAGTTCATACCCACCACAACAATCAAGGCCTTGAAACAATTTATATTTCATAAAGAAAAAGAAAGAAATTATAGCTTTTTTTTTGGTCCAGAACGAAAAATTGTCCTTACGTTCGACAACATTTAAAAATGACGGAAGAAGTCCGAATCCATACGTGGATTTTAGATTTTCGACAAGTTGCTGTAACAGCGAAAGCATATATTTTAACTTTGTTATCGGTAAGTGATTTATATATATATATGAGTAAAAAATATCTATTATTTTACTAATTGAAACTTTTGTTTATTATACAAAATAAATTTAGACTTCTTTCCATTGATGTTAAAACAAGATTTATTGGAAAGAACCAATTTTTGATCCTTTTAAAAAATCAAATACAAAGATAATTTTATTTCGACATATTGTTCCTGGTAATGATAAACGTCAAAATAAACAGTTCTTAATATTTCCAAGAAATAATTGTGTTTTGCCACAGAGCTTCTAATTTTTGGCTTTGTCACAAAACTCGTATTTAACCCATATTTGATGAAGAAAGGAAAATAACTCGTGTAATATGGAACTGTAATAAACCTCGTAGTTTACACATGACAAAGTACTGGTCACGTGAAAGAGGATAAGTTATATAGTTTTATCAGAGTGTCATGCAAACTAGAATGCAGTGCAATATTTATGATATTCAGAACTGAATATTTTGAAAAATAAATTCATGTAAAATATCTCTACCTTTTGGTGACCTAACCCAAGACTACTTCGAAAGCTTCTACAACTCTCCTGGTATCTAATTTTGCCCACTAAACCTACATGTGGACCTTGATGATTGTACAAGACCTGTTTTTTTAACTGAGTCCTTCCTTTTAGATGTCTTTTATTATGGGGATTATTTTTCATTCTTAGTTTATTATGTGAATTTAGGACTAACATCAATCTCTTAAGCTGGCTGAACTTTGTGAGATATTAATGGGATTAAAGCCAACAATATTATTAAGAGATAGGATACTCAAATGACATACGCAATGAATGAATGAATGCATTCTAATCTTTGTAAATAAGATTAGTTATATTAATTAATTACAGTGTTAATTCTTACCGTAGTAAGTTGCATGTTTTTATCATAAGTTAATGTAAAATGGTATATTCTTCAGATTAAACTCGTAGGGATTAGTACCATGTGACTGGAAGGTCTATGTCTATCACAGCACTGTGTGTTAGGGCATCTTTAGCAGACCAGTACATAAAAATATGTGTAATACTTATGGTAAATAGCTTTAAAACAAGTTTATACAGGTCAGCCCACAGTATAGTAACATGCAATGTATTCTACATTGATGTATAAAAAACATAAACTGTACTGTTTGAGAGTCCAAATAGAAGTGTTGTCAAAATATCAGGATGAAAACCAAAAATAACAGTTTAAAGTTGTCTTTTCTCACCATATTCAAAAACGCAGAAACTGTTTGGTTGTGGATTACAAAAAAGAAGTGAAAATTATTTTATATTTGTGTTTATGTTTCTTATGTACAAAAAAAAAGATGATTTCTGTTTTCAACAAATTTTTGTTTTCTACTTGGAAAGGAAATGGACAAATTTTGAACTACTGCTTTTGGGAAAACGTTAGCAGTGGTTTAAATACTATGAATTTAGGCTAGTTAATATAGCTTTGTGATAAGAAGGGCAAGTGCACTGATTGGCTATTTTATTAGAACCCCACCTTATATCCAGTTGGACCACTTATTCATTTAATAACACTGAGTCTGGAATCTGTGTGTTGTAAACTACACAGTTCTGTTTTGGTTGCAAATTCCAGTTCCTCAAAAGAAAGTTATTTGGAGATCTGGTGATAAGTGCTGGCTAAGTGAAGTATGGAGGTCATGCAGGGGTATATCCAACACTGTAGAGTGATGATGGGGGGGGGGGGTCTTTTTTCCACAAAAAAACATGTGAAACTTCTACACACACAGAATTTAAATTAGTCTTAATAAAACTTGTAAAATTAACATATTCAAAAGTTAAGTGAGCAAAAACAAATAGGAGCTTAGCTTATCGTACAGTAATAAGCTGCTGTGTTTTAAACATCTTGGGTAATTTGTTTTCAAATAAATTCAGAAAATGGTGGATCTTTCAGACTTTTTATAATATTGGATAGTGTGGTAGTTGTTGGATTCTCCTCTCCACTACATTCATGAATCATGGTATTTTAACTAATTGTATGCAATGTATTGTAAACGTACATTGTTAAATTATTGTTATGAAAGAGGACTAGTTAGTCAGATTGAAAAATATAACTTTGTAAAATGCACATGATCAGGAACATCATGGATGTTATATACCCTTTGAAGATTATTGTAAGTCTTCTAATTATGCAACAGATGCCAACCTACGTACCATTTAACAATAGTTGACGGCCATAGTTTATCATCATAGACTCTGACAGATGTTTTAGAACAGTCAGTTAAAGATGTAATAATTGATCATGACACTCCTAGATAGGTACTAACAGTCGTATCCCTTTGAAGATTAGAGAGATCCTTGCTCTTACCCATTTTCTATTATACGATGTATTTTCTATCTTTTGTATTTTAATACAGTATTTTTTTGGAATGTTTCAGTTATTCCGGTAAGTGCAATTTTTGCATAAGAAAGTCATTAAGTTGTTTTTGTTCTACTTAGTTAATGCTTCGAGGCTACAATCTCCCTTATGTTGGAATATGGGTAGTAGTAGTTGCTGTGTGTAAGTTAGACATAACTAAGTTAAGTAGGGAATGTTAGGTTACCCAGCATTCATTAGATAGTCAGTCTGGTAGAACTTATCACTGAGGGCAGTATGAACAAATAACAGCTCCGATCCAGTGTAAGTGACTGTCCAGCATCCAAAGCAAGTATTAATGCTGTATTTGTGTACGCAAGCAATAACGATTTTTCATTGTTTCCACTCTCTTTACTACCTTTTCAGGAACCCAGTTAGTTTCAGAGAAATTCAAAACTACTCTGTAATAAACATATTGTTCGAACCGTACTATTATTCCACAGATTTATCTTCTCACTCACGGGGTGAAATCAGCTTCAGCTAAGAATACGATATACTTAAGGTATGTATACTGTGTAAATTAAGGCAGTAACTTGCGTAGTACTTTTACTCATTGCCATGCACTTTATATTTGATCTTAATTTTCTTTGTTCAAACCTAGGCTGCGGCTAATGGGGATGCTAAAGCAGTAGAACTTACCAAAATCCTTCAGCACAAGCAAGAAAACTTGAATAAAAACAAAAAAGACTTGAAGAGAAGATGGAAAGAAATTACTCGCAGTGCTTTATGTGGAAGCGAGCAGAAAGAGTTGACAGAAGCTACTACTTCAATAGACTTTAGTCCTAACAGATCTAATGGTGATAGAAGTGTTGACATGCAACAGCTAACTTTGCTTCAGCTCCTAGCTCTGGTATGTGTTAAACTTCAAAAGACAGATATCAACACAAGACAATAATAAACTCTAATATATGAGATAGTATAGATAATGTATTGAAGTAACCTTTCACAAGTTCATTATTATTAAGTATACTTTTTATCTTTTATTATCATATAAATAATAAGTGAAAGTAAAGAAGAATGTAATGATATGTCAACCATGCTATATCCGTTATATCTAGCTGCAACAAGGCTTTTTGACAAGCACCAGGGTTCATCAAGACAGCTGAAATAGGACAGATATAGTAATGGTCAAGATGCTTTTTATATTATCACTTACTTGAACAACAACTGTTTCAGTTTGAACTAAATTAAATTGATAAATTGTAACTTTCATCAGTTCCATTTCAAGTCATTACACATCCAAATTAGGTTTATGTTTTTCATTAGTATCAAATTATTCATTATTAATTTATTATTTATTTTACCTGAAGAACTGGTTAATTGTAATGAAGTATAATAATTATAAAAAATTTAATATTTTTGTAATTGGTGTCTACTCTAAATGACGTATTAAAAGCTTTGTTGGACAGTCTTCTTATTTTACGATGCTATAACATTTTCCAGACAAATACTTTAAATTTGTAAGGAAAGAAAAATCCAAGTATTTGTGACAAAGAGAGTTTAAAATTTGGATAAAGGATTTCACAACAAACTCATTCAAATAATGTATAGTTTATTCTTAAGTTATGCTATCTAACAGTTATGTTTGTAGTATACATGATGAACAGTTGTTTGGTGTCTAATCAATCTTTGACATTTGTTATTATAAAAAAAATATCAGTATAGTTCTGTGTAGGTTTTTTAGTCATGTACATATGTTTATCATTAACAGATGCCTTTTATTTTAAAGAGAATTATGGAGTTTTTTTTATTTAATTGGTTGAGTTATTCAATTATGGAAAACCAAGACTTAATGACAGTGTATGAATATGAAAAACAGAACTACAAGATTCTTTATACTAAAACTCTAAGAAGGTCTTGTTTCTTGTATGTATGGGCTTAATTTGGTACTCCTACTTAGCTGTGTTGTCAAACAGATTGTCTAGACTGAAACTCATTTGTTTCTCATTTTATTTTTTTGAGTTTGAGGGAGTTATTATACAGTATGGGAGATCTTTGTTTTTCTTTTTTTGACCAGCCTGTGTGACTAAAATGACTTTTGTTTTTGGTAATTCTTTGTTTTTCTTTTTTTTTTGACCAGCCTGTGTGACTAAAATGACTTTTTGTTTTTGGTAATTCTTTGTTTTTCTTTTTTTTTTGACCAGCCTGTGTGACTAAAATGACTTTTTGTTTTTGGTAATTCTTTGTTTTTCTTTTTTTTTTGACCAGC
>NW_013670982.1:7941-13245 GCF_000517525.1 Limulus polyphemus | reverse complement strand
GTTACTTATGGGATCTTCTGTGTATTTTACTTAAAAAAATGAGTGATTTTGCCCTTTTTTGTAATTTATTTACACTGAGTGTTGTAAAAGGCAGAAAACATACAGTTGCTTAATATGCTGAGATATGTGAACCACAATGGTCTTGGAATAATTTGAGAGTTAATAAACATTAGTTTCAATTGAACTTATCCAAATTAATTTTCTGCATTAATCCTGTAATAATGTTAGAGTAACATACTACTGCAGGCAGTTTTTATACAAGTACTTACAAGTTTATTTTAATCTTGACCCAGGGTTGTTTGCACCAGCAGGACCAGGTACAATCTGGAAGAAAAGAAGTCCTGAAGATGACACGGAAGTGCAAGCCTATCACATGTTGATGACAGACAGCATGAGAGACATGGTTCCTAGGTTTTACCGTGATGTGGAGTATGAAGGAGAGAGTATCCTTTGTAAAATACAGAGTACCTATTGAAGTAAAAATAACTTTGTTTTTAATTCATTGTAAAATCAAATCTTTTATATTTTAAATGGCATCTTAAACCACTAATATGTCTGTTGTTTCTCAGCGAACCCAAAATGGTATTGGGGCAAAAGACATAATGGGCACTGGATAAAGCAGATGTAATGTTAAAGTGACCAGTATTTCTGGAGTCCAAAGTGGGACACCTAACTGATGAATAAAAAATTGGTTGCATTAAAAAAATTAACTTTTCATAAAAAAAATGCATATACCATCTTATTATTGTACTTTTTATTAGATATTATTTTCTTTAACAAATCAGGAGTGCATTTTGGGAAGATGCAATAGAAAAGAATTACATTCATGAAAAATACATACCAGCTAATTATTACAATTCTTATTTGAGGATATTTTCGTAAACAACCTAAGATTTATATTTGGCAAGCTACAGTAGAAAAAAAAATTAATAAAGTTGTCAGTTGTATACAATAAACGATCATATTTTCTGCAGTTATATTCAACCTAGACATCAAAATTATTTAACAAAATTGTCTGAAAAAAAATACAAATTTTTGTTTAGGATATTGATATAGTGAAAGTTTTTCAGTATGTGAAATGTTGCAGTAATAGCTGCTTATAAACTGATATAAACTACAAAAACTCAAGACATAACAGAGTTGAAACTAAACTGAAACATGTTTAGGATATTCAGCACATATTGTTTTGTCATTTATAACAATGTTACTGTACTGAACTATAAAGGTCAATGGCTAATGCCTAACAACGTTTTATGAAACAGTAAAAAGCTAATTTCATATTATTACATCCTCAATGGATATATGATTATCTACATATTTGAAAGTTAATATAAGAAAATGAAGGATATTGTATGAGGACAATCTTATGTACAGTCATAGTATGGTAGTGCTTACAGGCATTAATTTTAATAATGCGGGACATTTAAGTTCGTTGTATTCCAAAGTGGGACAGTTTTACATCTCTTAAGGTTTCTGAGGGGCAGTGAGACAGGCAGCTCAAAAACAGGACTGTTCTGCTGAAATTGGGACATCTGATCACATCATATAATGTGGTTGACATGTATATGCTTGTCTTTATTTTCACTCAGAAGTTCATATTGATAATTTCTTAATTAGGCCTATTAAAATCATAATTTGATTGCAGTGATACATTCTGGTGGTTTTAGTCTGTTTTACAGAATAAAGTATATTAAGATTGTTTTTTTTTTTAAAGTAAACTATTTTTTATCTTAACTAATGAAGAAGAAACTTTCTTTTTCATTGGCTCTGTGGGTTTTAATTGAAAAATAGCTTTGAAATAAGAAAAATTAACTCAAATTCTCAGATTTTATAGAAATGGAAGATCTGCTATACAATTTTCGAGACCCCGCAATAATGGATATCAAAATGGGAACAAGGTAAAGTTTGGCTTTTTTTGTTTTTAGTCAAATCTAGACACTTAATATGTATCATTGAACTTGGCAGCAATGAAAGATAGTAAAAAATATTTATCAATACCAAGAAGATAATATTTGCATTGGATGAAAGCGAAGTTTGTATAATGTGAAGAAATTAATTGCCAGTATAGTGAGAAAATGTGGAATATCAAAATTGTTTAAAGCAGATTTTTATGGTATCTAATATTTTTTAATGTTATGTGACTTAATTAAATGCAGTGCGTCTTTTCTATATCTTTGTTTTTCATAGGTCTAGAAATTTACAATAAATTAATTTCCAAATGTTTTTAATGCTGTGAAAACAGTGTTGTTTTGGTCTTAGCTTTTTGTTAACTTCTAAATCTTTACCATGTGTCGTTACTGTATAGATAAATATTGTAGCATAATTGATTCATAATTACAGTAATGGCCTGTTTCTGAAAATGAAATAAGTTATTTTATTATCAAAAAAATATTGTAATATTTTGAACTTCATATGATATAGTCTTAATGCATTCATCTTTGATGTTCTAGTCTAATACATCTAGTTAATGTTTCCAGAACCTTTCTTGAAACTGAAGTACAAAACAGCAAAGCAAGAACAGACTTGTATGAGAAAATGATCAAAGTAGACCCAAATTCTCCGTCTTTGGAAGAACGAGAAGCAGGTGCTGTAACAAAGCTAAGATACATGCAGGTTAGTTCAATGAAGTCAGCTGTTGACATGAAAACAATAAATATTCCACATTTACTTATTTATCACCATTATTTGACTTGCATTGTTACTGTTTTATTGAGGGAAAATAAGTTCTTTGCAGTTGACTTGAAAACAAATATTTCATGTTTATCTGGTTATTATATTCACTATTGCTTGATTGTATGTTTAATTACTTTTATGAGGAAAGAAGTGATAAGTTTGTATATATATATATTTTTTTTAACTTGAGAGGGGTTTAAGCTGGAGTATGTATGTATTTTTTATATGATCTCTCATTCAACCATTTGATATTTTGCCTTTCTCGTAAAGTTTTTACCATACACTGTACGTTAAGTGCAATTTACATCTGAAAATATCAATAGTGAGGGTACAGTTGATGAAACAATGCATTCTAGTCATTGTCAGTTTCTTTCTTGTGTGTTCATTCATTTATATATATAATGTTATAACTTATTGTCAGCAGTATGATTTTTTTGGGGGGGAGTATAAAGGATCAAAGAGTTAGCTTGGGGGACAACAAATTAACACGTTCATGTCAGTGGGTGTCACAATGTAGAGAATTCAAAAATCTTAAGACTATATCTCGGATGGGGGTGGCTAGGGAAAAAGTTCTCCAATGGAGGTTTGCCTTCCACACCACCCCAGTGAATATGCCCCTGCTAGTCAGTTTGTTATGCAGAATTAGCATCATTAAAGTATAAGTTACTTGTCCTGTAGTGGAACACTGGTAAGTCTAAGGACTTGCCATGCTAAACTCCAGCATTCACTCCCTGCAGTGGACACAACAGATAGCTCAATGTGGTTTTTCTCTAAAACAAACAAATAAGTTACTCCTCAGTTCTGGTCTCTAGAGTTAGATCATAGGTTTAGCCTTTTTATATTTTGATTTATAACCTTATGTACATCTAGTCAGTTTGATTATGTAGAGGTAGGTAGTATCATTAAATTATTAGTTACTCTTTTGTTCTGTAGAGTTAGATCATAGGTTTCAGTTTCATTATGTAGAGGTAGGTAGGATTTAATGATATGGCAGATGTAGCTTAGATTTACATGGCAGAACAGCAGTCTGTATAAGAAAGCAAAGAATCAATAATGGAATTATTTATATACAATCCTTATTACACTGCAAACAGATTCAGTATGTGACACATAAAAACTAAGTAAACCTCGCTAATTTATAACCTTGTAAGATATAGTGGAAACACTGAGACTTATGCTGTAAACTTTTAATGGACACTTAGGTTAAATATTAAGATGTCTGTTTGTTTCTTTCAGTTCCGAGAAGCTCTTAGTTCCTCTTCAAATTTGGGCTTTAGGATAGAAGGCTTTAAGGTAGATATCTTACCTGATGTTATTATTTTTTATTTATTTGATAACTGTTGTATTATCCCAATATATACTTATTTGTAAGCAGCGGTGTATTTGTAGATTTTATTATTGAAGTTGAAGATTATAAGTACAGTTAATTACCAAAAACTGTGTTGAAGGTGGAGTGGTGTTTTATACTAACAAAGTAACTTTTAATTAACTTTAAATTGTTGGTTGTTTCAAACTAGTGTAAAGTTGAAGAACTTAATCTAAGAGTCCTCAACTTATAGTTTGGCTTAACTTCGACTTAAGATTTCTGCTATGTTGCAAAGCACCTTGAAATTGTAACATTCTTTGATTGTATTTTCTCTCTCTTTTTTTTTTTAATAAGTAATCAATGTTTTTTTCCACATCTTATATATTGTTATTGTATGTGTTTGTTTGTTGAAAGATCTGAATGATAGTAGTTCACTAGCTGTTAAAAATATATAAAAATAAATAATATTCAATATTGTAGATTAATTCTTCAGTGTTTGTTTCTTTATAATTAAAGGTTCAAGTGTTTTCCTTTTTTTTTCTTCTCATAGTTACAAGGCTAAAAGTACTTTTTTTCCTGCATAGTTACAAGGATAAAAGTGCATTAAGTGCTTTTTTCTTCTTCGTAGTTACAAGGCTAAAAGTGCATTAAGTGCTTTTTTCTTCTTCGTAGTTACAAGGCTAAAAGTGCATTAACTGTATTTTTTCTTCATACTTACAAGGCTAAAAGTGCATTCTACCTACACTGATATTTAGTTTATACATGTTAATATTCTGTAGATTAGTTAGAGTATCTGATAAGAAATAAAAATCATTTTTTATAAGTACAGTAACTGATTTTATTAAAGTGAAGACATGCTGAATGTGCAGGCTTATTTCTAGGAACTGTTGTGTTTCCAAAGCAGATTCTATTGCAGTATGCTCTATCAACAAAGTTATTTCGAATATGATGGTAAAACTATTGAAAGGAAATTTCTGCTCTTCACTTTTTGTTTTTTTGGGATTTTACTGAACCGTAATCATAACTCCCTATATATGTAGGTAACAAATGAGTGGTATGACCTAAATCCCCATTATATGTAGGTAACAAATGAGTGATATGACCTAAACCCCCATTATATGTAGGTAACATGTGAGTGGTATGACCTAAACCCCCATTATATGTAGGTAACATGTGAGTGGTATGACCTAAACCCCCATTATATGTAGGTAACATGTGAGTGGTATGACCTAAACCCCATTATATGTAGGTAACATGTGAGTGGGATGACCTAAACCCCCATTATATGTAGGTAACATGTGAGTGGGATGACCTAAACCCCCATT
>NW_013670982.1:0-7000 GCF_000517525.1 Limulus polyphemus | reverse complement strand
CTAAACTCCCATTATATGTGGGTAACATGCGAGTGGTATGACCTAAACTCCCATTATATGTGGGTAACATGCGAGTGGTATGACCTAAACTCCCATTATATGTGGGTAACAAGCGAGTGGTATGACCTAAACCCCCCTTATATGTGGGTAACATGCGAGTGGTATGACCTAAACTCCCATTATATGTGGGTAACATGCGAGTGGTATGACCTAAGTGTTGTTTGAGATAAAGAAAAGTTTGCAAGAGAAAATATCTTCATTTCAATACACAAATTTCAGTAGGACACCTAATGTTATTGTAATTCTTGAAAGGTTTGGTTATCAACAAGGAACTCTCCAAATGAGTTATTTTTATACAGTTTACACTTGCTGCCAGGTCTGAAAAATTGGAAATGATAGCTTTCTCTTGTTTTTATTCTTAGGCTGAAGGCAAAGCTCCTATGAAGAACCTGAAATCAGTAAAAACAGAAGAAGAAGTCAAGAACATTTTTATCATGTTTTTTGGAGAGAACCTAGTGCTTTATGAGATGATCCTAGAAAGGCTTAAGTTGCTAAGATCAAAGTTTGAAAAGTCTCCCTTCTTTCAAACTCATGAGGTACATTAAACCTTATGATTATGTACAGAATTTCAGACTTGTTTTGTAAAAAAAGGTGTTGAAGAAATAGACAACAATCAAACTAAAATAGTAACCCTGACAAAATTTGTTTCCAATTGTTTTATTACATTGATTCATACATTATTATGATAAAATTGATACAAGGCTTTAATATTACAATTTTAAGCAACATTTGCATGAAGTTTCATTGTCTTTTGTCTTGTAAAATACAAAAGTGTGGCGTAAAAATGTGTATTTGACTTTGAATTGAGTTAAATGTATTTATTATTTCAATTATTCAAGTTTATATTTTGTTAATATTAAAATGTTAGAATTCAGGGTACTTGTGTAAATGTAATTAAAACATTCAATGGTTTCAAGACAGTCTACATGTTTTCTACAGGTCACATGATTCAATGTTAAAAAATGTCATGTCTGTTTTGAGACCTTTGATGTTCTCATAATAAAGGTTTTAATTGTGTACTTAAGAAACGGGCCTGGCATGGCCAGGTGGTTAGGACGCTCGACTTGCAATCTGCGGGTCGCGGGTTTGAATCCTCGTCACACCAAACATGCTCGCCCTTTCAATCGTGGGGTCTTTATAATGTGACAATCAATCCAACTATTTGTTGGCAAAAGAGGAGCCCAAGAGTTGGCTAGCTGCCTTCCCTCTAGTCCTACACTGCTAAATTAGGGATGGCTTGCGCAGATAGCCCTCATGTAGCTTTGCTTGAAATTCAAAACAAACAAACAAAGAAAACTTAAAAAACATTGATCATTTTAGTGTTTTAACTATAATATACATATTAAAGAAATGAGATATTCCAATTACTTTTAAATCTTCCTTCTTTAGGTGTAAAAATATTGATTTTCATTTTATAACTTTAACATTTTTGTATCTCCAGGTGATAGGCAGCAGTTTGTTAATAATCCATGATGGAAGAAAAACTAATGCTTGGATGATTGACTTTGCCAAAACCAAACCTGTCCCCAGAGGCTTTTGTATAGGTCATTTTAGTCAGTGGGTTCTTGGAAATCATGAAGATGGTTACCTGTTTGGTCTCAATAACCTTATATCTGTAAGTAACTGTAAATTTCATAATAGTATCACAATATCCAGTTTTAGTCATCAAAAAAGAATGTTAGTTTGGTGTTTAGAGCATTGAAAATCTGAAGATATTCTGTTCCTGCTTTACTGTGAGTGGATTGTGGAAAAGGTTCATTTACTAGCCTTCTTTTTACAGTTTTATATTAAAAATTTTAACTGGTCACCATTCAGATCTCTTGGCAGATCAATGTTTGCAAATTAGAGCCTGTAAAATGTTGACTTGAGCATTATCCTTCTAAACTATTTCTTATGCAAAGTTTACAATCAATTATTAAGTATGAAAATTTTAAGTCTGAAAGAATGTGGACACTCAAACAATAAAGAAAATTAATTGGCAAATTACACAATAAAATAATTTGTATTATAATTTCATATGAATAAAATAATATCAGTAATGGATGAGATGAATGGTAACTGATGTTCCAGTATCTGGAGATCAGTTGTATCAGCTTCTCTGGAAATTTTACTATAAATAATACATTCTGTAGAAGAAAGACATATTAAGTGTATAACCATTTCTTTAAGATAAACTAATAATGTGGTCATGAGACAGCTACAGTTGAGACTATTAAAGTAGAATAGTAATTAATCATTGCTCTAGGTTAAAAAGTAAACATTTCATTAAAACCTGTAAGTCTCTCAAGGTACCTTATCAAGAAAATAGAAGAACACCTTTACTGCTGCTGGTTTTATAAAGTTGAAAATAGAAAAATAATTTACTTGTAAATTTTTGTTCTTCATACCTAATATCTTATATTTCTTTTCATGCTGAAAACCCAGTGTTACATTCAGAGTTAATTAATAATACGATCAGGTTTATATTTTAAGTAACACAGTGACTCTTTAGGCTACCATAGGTTGTACAGTGATCTTAATAAAAGGGTGGTTTATTTCGGAAGAGTGGACGTTGCATTTTACAGATACAACATGAAACTGTGTAGTATAAAAATGAATTGTTCGTGAGTGATGTAAATTATATATTCTTCTTTTCCTTTTTTCTGTTTCCACTGTCTTTGTTGCTCTTGTAAAGTAATTTGTGTTTTTAAGATGCAACATGAACTTGTGTAGTATAAAAATGAATTTTTCGTGAGTGATGTAAATTATATATTCTTCTTTTCCTTTTTTCTGTTTCCACTGTCTTTGTTGCTCTTGTTAAGTAATTTGTGTTTTAAGGATGCAATGTTTGTACTGTATTTTAGATTTTGGAAACCATTACTGCCAGTAGGTGTTCGTCAACCTGACTTGCAGCTTCTAACAGAAATGACCGTCCCAGTCTTGGACTATAAAACCTGCTAATCAGGAAACCATGCGGATATTAGCTAGCATGTACAGCTACAGTCAGTGATGCTGTTCAAGCAAGTTGGCAGTTTGTAAATACAGAAGTTGGTTGTCAAGGGTGTGGGCCAATATTTTCTGCAGTTAGAGGTATACTGTATTCAAGTATGGGATGTTGGATGAATAAAAACAAGCAAACATTAATACCAATTTCGTTTATATTATTGGATATTTGTTATGGTATACAGATTATGGTAGGTCATGAATTAAAGTTGAAGTTAGTGAATTTAGCAGCAATTGATGGGATATTTTCTGAAGAGCAGCTTGGTTAGAGGAAGAAACATGCACATTTTGTGGTTTTTGTGATTATTGTATTACTTTAAAAAAATTGTTAAATACTTTCTCGGTGTATTTTTATTCGTAGTACATTGCTGTATTGTTTACTAACGTCATTATTTTAATATATTTATCCGTAGTCATCTTTAATGAACTACTTGAAAATTCAAATCTGACTTTACAAATCAGTAGTGATCTTAAAAAAAATAATTAATAATAGGTTAGTGTGTTTTGATCACTGAATATTACAACCATTTTAAGAGTCCTGTTTTTCTTAACTAAATTGTTAGTCAAATATCACAAAACATACTTCGTACTTAAGGTACCTTTTTAGAGTGTTTTAGCTACCTCAAAACCAAACATACTTATTTATGTGTCATTTTTCCTGCACACCCTAGCGTGTTGGTAAATTTTTTTGTGATTTCCTTCTTTTTAAGAGCATTTCTAAAAAAGAAAAAGGTGTTTAGGACTAGACTTTTCATGAAAGATAAACTGTTAATCAATATGGTAATTGCTATTAGTTATTATTAGCATAGCATAATAACTATTAATAGTTGATCTGTAGAATAATTGCAACATTACAATTTTGAGAATTTTGTAAGGACCATGCCGAATATATAAAGTGTATTTTCTGAGTCCATGGAATTTGTATTTAAAAAAAAAAATGGGGGACACTTGAAAAATATAATGTGTAAATGGTGTGTTATTATATAACTAAACAAAATTAAATGTTCACCTTCCATTTTTTCAGAGTAGGATTATAATGATTAAAGTAGTGATACTCGATCTATCTATAAAATAAATTATGAAGAAGAACACTCAATTGTTACTTTATTCCATAATGTCACTGCTGGCTTTGGAGCTAGATGCTAAACCTACAAAAACATAAACGCTTTCAAATGTTGTGTAAAATAGCAACAAATGATATTGTTAAAAATCTGCCTAGATTTTGTTTAGAGCATAACTAATGGTCTCTATAAATTCATTAATAATGACAAACATCAATAAACACGCAAACTGGTGATGTTATGTAATGGAATTGTTGTTTTTAGTTCTTTAAACACAATGTATGTTATGTATATGTGATGTTGGACATTAGGCTTATAACTGTTACAATTATATTAACTGGAAAAAAGTAACATTTTTATTGTAAGCCAAGGAAATAGTTTTGCATGAGAATATAGAGTATTTGAAGACTTTTGTAATTATTTAGTAGGATTAAATTACAGTTTTGGTATCATTTGATATATGAAATAGGAGATTTGTTGTTTTTTCTACTTAAAATTATGATGTTTGTGTTGAAGCAACTTGCACTTGTTGAATATGAATATTCAATGACATATTTTTCTCTAGTATTTGTTTCTGACCTATAATTTTGTTTGTTGTACAGCGCAAAGCTAAACGATTGTGTTGTTCCCACTGTGCGCTCTGAAACCCGACTTGTAGCATTATACGCTATCAAACTTACTGCTAAGCCATCAGGGTACCTGATCACTAATATTCATACCTCATGTGGCACACAAAATACCTAGGAAAGATATGCAAGCTATAGAACAGAACTGAATTATACGAATGATATAAAGTACCAAATTGATAAGGAAAGTAGCTAAGGTGGTGACATTGCCAGCATCCCGTGACTTATTGCTTTTACAGTCACGATTTGGAATTGTTTTGTTTTGTTGCAGTTGTGGCATACTCAAATCTAGTGTGATACATGTTGATTCCAGTGTTTATTATATACAAGTTCATAAAAAAAAACATTAAAAAAAAGATGGAAGTGTGAATAAACAGGCACTTGACAATAACAGGACTAATATCAGTGTTCTTAAGCCTAGCAGTGGTACTACATAGGTTGGGTATACTTGGAGGGGTAAAGGTCAAAAAGGTTAGGAACCAGTTCAAGCATGCCTTTTAATAGCCCAATATAATTATGTTCATGAACAAAGTCTTAATTAATTTAAAATATTATTCTTTAAGGGTTGTCTTCCAGCAGTTTATTGGATGAGTGTTGTACTTTTTTGTTAGTGTTATTATATCATAAATAACTTAAAAGTAGTAAGATGTAAGTTCTAAAAATACATTTCTATTTCATGTAATTGTTAGTAATGGCTAGTCTTCATACTTGCAAAATCCCCCACAAATAGTAGAGTATATTTGTAACACCACTTGCTAAAATATTAAACATTAAAATAACGAATGTATCTTAACTGTCAGTCGGATTCCGTTTACTGTAAAACAAAGATATCACTTGTCATTTCTTCTGCTTTAGGTTGACTTCCAGTTATATTTGGTCTTGGCTTAGTGTGCCCTGATATTTCTGTAATTTTTATTGTTTGTGCGATAATTTTTTTTCCACATGATGATAGCTATGAGATGAAGTTTCAGAATTGTTGTTTAATTAATGTCATTTTAAGTGCAAGTACTGATTTAGAGTAAGTAGTTTTCTGTGGACTTTATTGTTATTAACTCACTCATGGACCGAAAAAAAAGTTTTAACCCCTTAGACATCAACACAACAAAAGTGAATGAAATACCTCAGCATTTACAGATTAAAACCTACTTAGCTACAGTATTCATTATTTGATGCTTAACTTTTGAAAGATACACACTAGAGCTGTAGAAGACTAGGAGTGCCTGAATAGTTTATTCTTAATAATGTGTACTTGTATTTCAGATTTCTATTTCAGTGTATATACTGTGTATTGTATTTATTACACTGTAATAATAAACATTTTCATGTATATGTTTGTTTGTGAATTATATTTTCTGTTAACCTATATAACTAGAAACGTAAACTTATTGATTAGAGCTAGACAATTAACTTGATGTAATCAGTTACCCGTGAAAATCAATGAATTACTTGAAATGATGATTAAGTTGATTAATGTCACAAAAATAATCAACTAATTGCAAATAGTGTTTCCAATTTTTACTAGTTTCAATTATTCGACGAAATAATAACTATCTAATATTTTTCTATTTATTTTGCGTCAAAAAATTATTTTTTTCCAGTTTCCAAAAAAAATCATATTTTCACCTGAAAATCATATTTTCACTGGCTATAGCCAATGTTTTTCCGCAAATTTTGAAAAAAATTGTTTTCCCTCATATTTCAATACAAATATGCCCTTGATGTAAGAGTTTCAATATGAATATCGTTTCATCAAAATTCCCAATGGTTATTTCATAATGTGTTATCAAAATTTTGGCTATCTTCTATTTTGTCTTCATTTATTTTGTAAACAAAGAAGAGCTTTAAAATAAAGTATTCTCAAACAAAATCCCAACACCTAAAAGGCCATGACGTCTTCTTGTAAAATAATCTCAACCTTTTGGTTCCTTTTTACTCTGGGGTAGCGAAAGTTCATTTATTAAAGCATTTCACGGGACACAATATTTTTCGTCAATGCTATAATGTCACAATTTTAAGTTTTTCGATGAAATAGGTTGTAGCCGATAATTTTTTATTTATTTTGCGTGAAAAAATTACTTTTTCCAGTTTCTAAAAAAAATCATATTTTCACTTAAAAGCCAAGGCTATAGCCCATGTTTTTCCGCAAATTTTTCTTGTAAAATAAAGTCCACCTTTTGGTTTGTTTTTACTCTGGGGTAGCGGAAGTTCATTTGTTTTTTAGCTTTTCACGGGACATAATATTTTTCGTCAATGCTATAATGTCACAATTTT
>NW_013670981.1:64906-70048 GCF_000517525.1 Limulus polyphemus | reverse complement strand
AGGAATTATTTTCTATATTGATACATGTATTGCCAGTAATTACGATATTTCTACCTCACTAATCTGGCCAGTTGATGACTATAGCTCATTACAATCTTTCGCGCTAAGTAATATCTCAATTAAAGAAAAAAAATAACATTTGGATCTCAAGTGAGGGGGACGGGAGTACAAAGGGCGATGTTTCAAGCAATTATCCTCCCAGCCACTTTTCGATGAATTATACTGGGATAAAAATCAATTTAAGTAAGTTGAAATCTTTAATTCTCAACTACAACGTATTATTGGAATAAAAGGTTTCTGAAATAATATTTAATAGTGTGATGATTAAGATATTAGACAACCATCAAAGAGCAACCCATCGTTATGAATAGGAGAAGAACATTAGATTGTTCTCTAGTGTTGGATTTATAAGCCGGCTGACGTGGATATAAATGTATATTTTTGTTTTTGTGAATCGAACCATATGAGCCGGATTAAACTGCAACCATTAATACTAAAAATCAAGTTAAACACGTGACTAAAATACTCACACAGTCAACGTTTTAAAATACGCAGTTAAAAAAATCTTTATTCGGTGTTCTAAACGTTGACCGCGTGAGTATTTTAACCATGCAATCTCTACTGTTCTCAGATTCATCTAACGCTTATGAACGTATCCACCAATTTATTGAGCTATATATACATTTTGAACACTTACAGAAAATTCAAACTCGTGGAGCAAGATATTAATGATAAAAGATTCAAGCAACAATCTTCCGTTAGCATCCTTATATGAACTTTAAAACTATTCAAGTCAATCACCAAAACAACAAAATATTAAATGCGTGTTACGGTTACCTATGGATACTGTGTGATTTGTTTGTTTGTTTGTGAATTTCGCGCAAAGCTACACGAAGGTTATCTGTGATAGCTGTCCCTAATTTATAAGTGAAAGACTAGAGGGAAGGCAACTAGTCATCAGGACCCACCGCCAACTCTTAGGCTATTCTTTTTACCAACCATTAGTGGGATTGACCTTCACATTATAACGCACCCACGGCTTAAAGGACGAGCATGTTTGGTGTGGCCGGGATTCGAATCCGCAAATAATCTCTATATATTATTTTATAATATATAGAGATTGATTATAAAGAAAATCCCTTACTTAAAATTATCATATCATAAGAAATCGAATTACCCTATGCAACTAAGTTTCAACAGAGGCGTACTGGGGAGTATGAGTTTGGACGCTGTTTGAAGCCTTAACGAAAGATGAACAGTATGTTTTCTGTCACTGCAACTAGTGTATTAAACTTGTCCCTCAAGGAAACTACTCCAAACATCATTTTTCCTTAACGTTATTCATCGATCCTCGAAACCTTATTTCTAATGGCTGTTTTCACATTTCCCAAATTCCATGGACTATTCTAAGAGACAATCCATTAGGAAACTCCAGAGCCAAAACTCTGCTTCGACATTCATTTATTCATCAGTCTCGTAATGTTGAAAAAATAAAGATAAAAACAATGCTAGTTTATAAGAAGCGATGTGGATGTATAGTAGTGTACTGTGATTCAGAAATACCATCTCCGAACTTTCATGAATATAACTTTTTGATTCTGAGTGTATCCAGTGAGATTTTGTTACCGTAGGACGTCTATCTTTTAATATGTTCTCAGTTAAATGGGCCTTTTTATTTTCATAATCACCCTGACCTGCAATTTCGACAGTACTTAAAGATTAGCAATGTTCTGTACCAACAAAAGGGTCCGGCATGGCCAGGTGGTTAGGGCGCCCCGACTCACAATCTGAGGGCTTTAAAGTCGAACAAAAAAGAAAGTTTGTTTGTTGGCTCACTCAGGAATGATTTATTTATCTTGCACTTCTGTAAGGATTGTGTCAAGTAGTTTCTTATGTGTTCTCCTAATTTTTGGCTCTTATGTATAACTTATTTATACTGCTGAACGTTTTAACATTACTTTTTTATTTATCCGATTATTGACTGAATATAACGTTATTCCTTTGGTTAGATAATGTTTTGTTTTTACCAGAGATTCTATAGACTAGTAAGTTGTCATATGTTGTTCATTATGCGAAAATATTTATTTTTATATTTTTTCTATATATTTAGTTTCTTTCCAGGTTTATACTTTTTTTAGTTCTACAGAAAACCTTTTTGTTTAGAAACATTACACACAGTCCAAACAAACTCAGAGTAGCTTTTCTGAAGGTCTCGCCACATGATAGCTACATGATACCTAATTATGGGTGTCGTGTAGCTATCAAATAGGTTATTTAGTGTTTTGTTTTTTAAGATGAGGAGGAAAACTTGGAATTGGTAAAGCAGCAGGTAGATCATCGCTTCCACATGTATACTGTACTTTCAAAGTATTCTTCATGGAAAGGGAAAACTCACACAGCAGTGTTTAACACCGAAATAGGATCTATAAAAGCAAGTAACCCAATCTAGAGCAAAGACATTATTTTCAAGTGAAGACTGTGGTTAAGAAATAGAATTCTCCAACTCAAATGTCATTACAATGAGGCTGGACATATTCCCTAGTACCGGTAGCATAATAATAAACAAGAATTTGAAGTTGACCAAGGCTCACAATCAAAAAGCTCACAGGATTCCACTAATATCTCGAAACCAATTGTTGTTTTCATGAGAAAGACAAAAATTGGAATGACTGCGATTACATGTATTCAGACATCTGTGAAATCCCCGGATGCAGCTCCAATGAACTTCTATGCCTCTGGTCTACCTAAATGTGGTATTGGAAAATGATGTTCACTAATATTCGAAGGTCTGTGGAAATTTTATCAAGAGATGCAGTATAAGAATGACCTCTCCCGTCCTCTGGAGTTTGTTACATGGAAATTGCAATGATGAGAAACAATGGGTAATCAGGGTCATCAGACTGAGTACAATAAACGATAAAGGGGAGTAGTTCCAAAGGTAGCATAAGACCTAGAACATCGTTTTTATAAGTTTGTGATTAACACCAGTCACACATAGAAGGTGGACGAAAACATGAAAAATAAACTCTCTAAGCAAAATTAATATAGCATTCGTTTATTACGGGTCTTAATCAGGACATCATTAAATGTGGTTGGTAATGATGACGGGATAACAGAGAGTCTCTAACATAACCATATAGTATGAAACCAGGTTTACTGAGCACCAAGAAGTCTTTGGTCATCTGCCCAGTCATCAGACTTTACTCCGGGCAAAGCATTATTGGATATTCATGATATTAGGCATCAACATCACTTTTCTGCCCAAAGGTTCCCAAAGACATTGGAGGAAGCTCTTGTGAGGAATAGCATAATGTACCTGTTGAAACCTTTTAATCCTCATCCATCCCTGCACTTTATACAAACAAATTAAATATAACCACATTCCCAATTGACTATTGCGTTTACCCATACTTGTTATGCTTCAGTTCCAAACATCGTGAATCTAACGTAGTGGTCCAAACATCGTGTCTTGAGAAGGAATCTTACACAGTGGTCCAAACATCATGTATACGAGAAGAAAGCTATTACATTGGTTTTTAACCATATTCAGGCTTACAAATCGTTAGGGGTATATAAGCCCATAGTGTTGTTCCCAGTTGAGCCTCTTCCAGAAGCTTTTTAAGTGAAGGTTATGAGGATAACTTGTTTTACAATAAACTAAGCGGGAAACAAGAATTTTCACCTAACTCCCGTACAAATTTTAAATTTCAGAAAAAATGAATCTTTTATTATAATATTTTTTCGTCTCTTTTCATTTCGCTAAATTAACAGTTTTCAAAAGTGAGATGGTAATAGGAAAGTGCCTAGTAGATACATCTGTAAAGAAGGCGATTGTTAATAGGAACAATTATTTCAGGTGATATCATTTTGACTACAGTTAGTAGAACCTCAATGGCAAAGAACAACAGTTACATCGTGAGCATCGTATTTGAGCCACATTGTGAAACAAAATAGAACAGCAAGAGAAAACCAAAATATACCCAGACTTCAATGTTGGTCGCCATCAAACAGTGTTATATGTGTTGCGTGGTTCTATTAAAATGTGCAAACAGTTCCAGCTAAGGTTGGACCACACTTTTTCGTTATGGACTTATTATTTAACAGATTAGGATTGTGGAGACTAACAAGAGATTCTATAATATTGTGTAATTACTAAATATTGGCACTTATAACACTATGCCACAGCATATTTAATGCACGTAAATATACATGTGCATTTTTCTTACGTATGTTAAACAGCTTACTTAATTATCATTATATTACTTGCTTTAGCAGATAAAATACACATTCTCGCATGGCAATGCTATAAAGGTTACGATTGTTATAAAAATATGATAAAGATCAATCACTTATGGGCACACTATAAACGTGATTTAATACTAAGTAAGTGTTTTGTTATTCTGCACTATTTCTAGAACAGTGTAAAGAGTGCAGCTGTTATCATGACAGAATTTTAAAGATGTCCACCTCCTGGTTTGGAGTAATTACCTCCGTTACTGAAGATGGACAGAGGTCATGTTTTCACCCCTGTATGTATATAAGTGTTTGTCAGCAAGATTTCTCGAAAACGACTGAATGGATTTTGGACCAAAGTTGGTATACATTTGGACTATAACCCAACTTAGGAGTGATTAGTTTTGGAGGGTCAAGGTGACGAAAAAAAATCGCTATCTTTTAACATGGGACCAATTTTCCAAATTATTTTTGCATTATAACTCAGTCAAAAACGATTGGATGTTGATGGAATATTATTCCTCATTATCCTGCCAAAAATGATGTGTCCGTTGATAATGACGGACATACAGACACATTTTCGTATTTTTTGAGAGCCGAAAATGATAAACTCTGCGCGGCGAAGGTATGCGTTCTACTGAGTGCCCCTCTAGTTTTACTACTGATATTAAATGTCAAATCTAAAGTTTATATTCGTTGAGTAAATATGAAAAAAGTTAAATCAAAGTGGCAAGTGGAATAAAACACCCCATAAATAAAATCTATAATTTCAAATAGTTTACTTAGATTTACATAATATTTCAAAAACACTTTTAGAAACAATATTCTAAGACGTTGTTTTACATCCCAAAAAATGAAGAAACTAAACGTTAATTTTACTGTCTCTTTAATACTAGCTGGAGAACCCGT
>NW_013670981.1:63159-63906 GCF_000517525.1 Limulus polyphemus | reverse complement strand
GTTACACGGACATACAACAGATAGTACTATTATATTTATTTAGTTAACTAAAATACCGCTATGTTGTAACTTATCGGAATGCAGCTAGTGAACCTTTATTTGTCAGTAAAAGAGTAACATAAGACTTTTGTTCAAGGCTATGTCTTATATACGTTTCCGCTTTTCTCTAAAGAAAACATTTCTGACAAGCTAACAACCATAATATTTTTCAGGGGGGGGGGCACCAGAATTGGGAAGAAGAACACATAAAAAACTTTTCTGTACCAGAAGTTGAATTCCCGACATCTACAAAAACTTACAATAGAACTAGCTAGCCACAAGAAAAGTGCTTCATCATAAGTAGTGCAGAAGTCTATACTTTAAGACACATATACACGATAATCCCCCTTAGTCACTGAGAACCTATTAAACCCGATTCTCACGTCTCTGGCTAATAATGTCACGAACCTCTGAGCATCTGTAATTTCCATTGCACTCAGCCATCTACTTCTGTATCAACAGAAAAATTACATGTCTTCACTTAAAAGTGTGCTGTAGATACAGTGGCATTGTAAGATTCATAAAATAACACTTTTGCCTTAGTCATATGTCAGATTGGTGAAAATCAAGTTCAGAAACTGTTAGTACTGTTCAGAAGTGTAGCTCAAATGACCGAATACGTTTAATCATTGTTTATTGTTCCGCTATAGTAGGTTAAATAATACTAATGAAGATAGCGAATGTCCCGCTATGGCAGGTTAAATAATA
>NW_013670981.1:59985-62413 GCF_000517525.1 Limulus polyphemus | reverse complement strand
GTGAATGTTACACAATATGTACTCACGAAGACTAGCTGATAAGTTATGTTTTGAATTATAGTGGATATTATTTTGGTATGTACACACGAAGACTAGCTGATAAGTTATGTTTTGAATTATAGTGGATATTATTTTGGTATGTACACACGAGGACTAGCTGATAAGGTATGTTTTGAATTATAGTGGATATTATTTTGGTATGTACACACGAAGACTAGCTGATAAGTTATGTTTTGAATTATAGTGGATATTAACTTTAATATGTACTCACGAGGACTATCTGATGTTTTTTTTCGTTTCAAATATACGTTTTGCTAATGAATTATATACTGAAAAAAATAGTTGTGCAACTGGGAAAAGAGAATACTAACATATTCTTCATGGCTATTTTCATAACTTTTAAACTCTTTATTGATTGTGGTTCCATGTATTAAAGTAAAAAAAGACTTTGTATAAACCTGCATTTAATACCAACACATTTTATTAAGATATACGGTGGAACACTATTATGAGCAAGTACAACAATATCACACTCAACTTGGAGGATTTTACTAATAACTCCAGGTTTTCCCTTTACTTGGGTAAATATGGTCTCTTCATATGTCGAAATGGTTTCATATTCATATTTGCTGCAGTCTTATGTTAATATTACACTTGTTAAATGTAAAACACTGCAGTCTTATGTTAATATTACACTTGTTAAATGTAAAACACTGCAGTCTTATGTTAATATTACACTTGTTAAATGTAAAACACTGCAGTCTTATGTTAATATTACACTTAAATGAAGATAGCGAATGTCCCGCTATAGCAGGTTAAATAATACTAATGAAGATAGCGAATGTCCCGCTAAAGCAGGTTAAATAATACTAATGAAGATAGCGAATGTCCCGCTATGGCAGGTTAAATAATACAAATGAAGATAGCGAATGTCCCGCTATAGCAGGTTAAATAATACTAATGAAGATAGCGAATGTCCCGCTATAGCAGGTTAAATAATACTAATGAAGATAGCGAATATCCCGCTATGGCAGGTTAAATAATACTAATGAAGATAGCGAATGTCCCGCTATAGCAGGTTAAATAATACTCATGAAGATATTGTATTTTATGTATAGAGTTTTAAAAGTCGAGTAATCAAATTTTTTCATTCCTGTACGTTTCCAGCTGTCACTAAATTTCTTTGATCAGTTTTTTAAAATGTTGTATACATCTCTAACAATGATGACAATCAAAACTTACTTTTACTGCCAAGGCTTACAATACTTTTATTTCCCGCTAAACACTTTATTGTACCTGTTGTTGGTGGTGAGGAAATACAAATCAAGAAAAGACCAAGGTGTTTAATGTTCTGCAAATCTATTTAAAAAACAAACAAACAAAAACGCCTACATTTACAACATAACATTTCTTACTAATATATTCAACTGTGAGATGCTTAAAGCACATATTTGGAAATTAGAATCTCTACAAATGCGAGAAGTTCAGTGCATAAAACACTGTATTTAATACCCGGATGTGGGTTAGAGCACTTGAAAAGACAAAACAAAAATTAGTTTGTTTCTTGACTGTTGCGAAAAGCTAATTGTGAGGGAAGGTTGCTAGTCAAGAGTATCTGCAGCCAATTCTGGAGTTACTTTAATCTTACAATATACCTGGGGCTACTTTACTCTTTCAATATACCTGGGGCTACTTTACTCTTTCAATATACCTGAGGCTACTTTACTCTTACAATATACCTGGGGCTACTTTAATCTTACAATATACCTGGGGCTACTTTACTCTTACAATATACCTGGGGCTACTTTACTCTTACAATATACCTGGGGCTACTTTACTCTTACAATATACCTGGGGCTACTTTACTCTTACAATATACCTGGGGCTACTTTACTCTTATAATATACCCACGGCTCCAGGACGCGAGCCACTGACGCTCGGATTCACAGTTAAAACACTTACCGTAAACCCAAGACCAGAGTACCGCTGACACCTGACACGATCACCGTTGAATATCACCTCGGATTTTGGTCTTGGTGGTTTTCTCAAACGAACTTCTTTTTCGCTGGCTTTGTTTAATTCCTCGTGCTGTAGAGGCCACTCTCCCGCTGACCACTGCCTTTTCACCGGAGAATGGTGACCTTAAAAAATGAAATTTCACTTACCTAGTGCTCTCATCGCATTTACGTTCTTACTTGCGAAAACGCTTTATGTGTTTTACATTTAACGTATTATTTAACCTGCTTTAGCGAGACATTCGCTATCTTCATTAGTATTATTTAACCTGCTATAGCGAGACATTCGCTATCTTCATTAGTATTATTTAACCTGCTTTAGCGGGACATTCGCTATCTTCATTAGTATTATTTAACCTGCTTTAGCGGGACATTCGCTATCTTCATTAGTATTATTTAACCTGCTTTAGCGG
>NW_013670981.1:53334-59042 GCF_000517525.1 Limulus polyphemus | reverse complement strand
TATATTCTCTTTGCTTTCACGCTATTCATATCTTTATTACATAGTCGTCTGGCCACTTTCTATACTCTCAACACCAATTAGTTATTAACAAAACCTTCTACAATCGTCGTCTGCTTTTAACTCTTATTATAACAAAACTTAAAAATAATAAAATATTCACTCACAAATATAAATTAATCACCAAAATTCAAACCAAACAGTATTTTTATATCATGACAATGTATACTTCAAACTGTACTTCATTTAAACGTTTTATGAGACTGCAAGTTATCAAACATAATATATTCCAAGCTGAAAAAACAAGCTCAAGTTTGATGAATAGTTACGTGTTATTTGGTTGCACGACTAGATAATTACTACATGTGATACGATTGGATTATTACCATATGTGATATAATAAGACTTATTACTATATGTGTACGAGTGGTACGATTAAATTTTACGACCACAAACTACCGAGTAATCGTATTTTAGCTTCTAGGTAATAACCCAGGTTTTCTGTACGTAACCTCACCAATTTCGATAATTTCAAAAAAGTAAAGTCAACTAAAGCCGAACTACTTTATATAAGAATCATAGTGACGTGGATAATATCGTACTCCGTGTTTTAAGCATTTAGGGGGTTTATTACACAAGACATTGATGGATACGGTACAAAAGTTTAAAGATTCTATATACAGATTATTATAGAAGTGTGGGAAGTTAGCATTTGTTTCATCGAAAGTTTCTCATTTGTGTTGAGTTTTCTTTCTCAAACACGTAATCCATCAGTAAAAAAAATAACTGGCTATTATCCACACACCAATCACAAAGCATAAACCCATCTCAATATATGCTGCTTTGTAACTAAATGTTCAAAAATAAAACACAACAGTTATGTTAAACTTAAAGTCTAAAGAAAAAGACTACAATATATATCTCTCTACCTTGGTCGATATACGACAAGATCGTCTGTCGTCCTATGTTATATTTGGTATACATTACATGAAGTTTCTAGTAACTTGCTATATGCCGAACACAATTGCGTTTTTATCTGTTCAGATAACCGGAAGACAGCACTGAGAGAGGAGCTGGAGCTAGTTCAATAAACATTGAACGTTAAGATCAAAAGCTGAATGGATTACTTTAATATATCCACCTGTTTCATATAGAAGTTATGTATCGTGATACTGAACGTTAAGATCAAAAGCTGAATGGATTACTTTAATATCTCCACCTGTTTCATATAGAATTTATGTATCGTGATACTGAACGTTAAGATCAAAAGCTGAATGGATTACTTTCATAGAGACCTTATGTTATGTATCATGATACTAATATCATTAAGGATACCTTTTTTTCAGATATAAAAAGTGGACTTTTATGTAAAACCCTGTTTAATGAGAAGGCAGTAAAGATAAAAGATTTTAAAAATAATGTATTTCATATGTATTAGCTTATCACTTCTTATAATCTTTATACAACTTACTCGATTTACTAAGCTTTTTGAGATAGGTATCCAAGTGATTTTGACTGGAGCTGGTCCTTGGTGGTGGAGGCGGAGGAGGAATCTGTCCGGCGAAGATGGTATCTTCCACGAGGATATTACCGTTCAACTCTCGAGTGCAACCATTGTCCACGGTATCTGAAAGCTGAGTACTTAGAGTAGTAGTCGACGGTGGACAAAGTACCTCTCTTGGGCCATCGTCTAGGCCATTCAAGGTCACCTTGGTTACAGCTACGTTCTATACAAGAAAAAAGTAAACACGATAAGCAACACACCGAAAATATCACTTTTAATTAATGAATTACGTGCCGATCAAATCAGAGCATTATGTTAATCCTTTTGATTAAAGGCTTTGGTGCTTCCCAGTACCACTGAGATGCTCTGAGGAAAAATTAATTTTACAATAGTTTAATCAAATTGTAATATTAACTTTGGAATTAAAACTCTACTAGATCTAGGTGGTACAGGTAAATAAGTACATAAGTAAATAGACAGAAAAACAAGCACGTGGAAACTCTTCTTATAGAAAAACAAAAAGCAACCGACCATATTTGTGGAGAATGCCGGAAGTCATACATATGAGATAGGCTAACAGTATTCTCCGCACAACACAATTTATGTAATATTTCAAAGGACTAGGGATTTGTGCAAGCTAGAAACAAATCACTGATACCTGGAATGTAATATTTTTTTTTACAAAACTACTCAGTTATACAGCAAGAAGCAGAAATAGCTAGTCATTCTAATAGAACAAGATAGGGTATGGTTACACAAAAGAATAAGGTGTATAGAAAATACGGTGATAAACATAAATATTATCTATATAAAATAAAGTTTGAATCCATTATTACGGAACAACAACAAATTTATATGGACACAAGTTTCACGTGTCCTCTTCAGTCCAACGTCAACCAGACTATTTTGATAGAATATGTAAAAAAAAAAACAGGTGTTACGATTGAAATCGTAATGTGTTACTTACAGTGCCTGCTATCTAACTTCTGAACACACCAAGTACAAGTTCGGTGTTATATGAATACTAGATCAACAGGAACATCGCTCTGGCTTTTCTGTCGTATCCCGTGATTTTGCTAGATACAATTGAAAAGCCAGAGAGATGTTTGGATTGGCAAATGGATAACTCTAAAGCTAATAAAATTATTCCAGACAATTCAGTATTGTTTTACATGTTCATAAGCGTGTCTACGACAACAATGGGGCCTTAAGTGTTGTATCTGTAACTATTCAGATAGTCAAACACATTGTAACCATCAAAGGAATATTGTTTTAATGTAATTTAAAACGTGGATATATTAATGTAAAAAGGAAGTTACAGGCTAAAGTACCACGTTAAAATATATGGTTTCATTAACCTAATATGTTAACTGGTATTTCAGCCAGTAAGATAATTCTTAAACTGAAACATAGAACAACATCATTTTATTTGGTAAAATAAAACCTTTAACATTTAAAACTATATCTTACAAAGTTTGAAAACGTATAGGGAATGAATAAAACTATATCTTACAAAGTTTGAAAACGTATAGGGAATGAATAAAACTATATCTTACAAAGTTTGAAAACGTATAGGGAATGAATAAAACTATATCTTACAAAGTTTGAAAACGTATAGGGAATGAATAGGAAGAATACTAATTTTGTTGTTTTATTTGTGGCATAGCTAATTTTTAACAAATTGTTTATGGGCATCTCCATTCCAGCCCACAGTTTTTGTTTTAAAAGTCAAACCAACCGAGTATTCCTATTCTAAACATCAAATTAGATTATAAAAATACAGTAGTAATAGTTTATCTCTAAAACTAGTTCACCCAACACAATACCTGGAGTCTTAAAAATGTAAAGAAGAAGAAAAAACAGGCTATAGGCACCATGAATACGATTACAATTCCCAAATCTTTGATATTCAGTAATCAAATAACTACCAACATAGTTTACTGCAAAGAATCTATTAACAGCTGTACAGGAAGAAAAAACACCACAGATATAAACGTATAATGGCTACAAAAACTCATATAACAGATCTTTTAAAACCTACGCTTTCTTTTAACACCAACAAAGAAAAAACAAAACATTAAATTTTCCCCCTTCACTCCAAAAGCTCTTTTAATATTGCTTACACCTTATCAGGAATCACTTGGTGTTGTATGTTGTAACGCAGTATTCTGGTGTCCTGATGTATCTGACACTGCTATTTATACTTCACGTGTTCTGCATCTTATTACCAGGTGTCTTATTTGCTATATATGTGTTCGGTATAACATCTTGTTATACACTGCAACACATTAGTCAGGTGTCTTAACTGTTACATGTGTGTATGTTATGGATGCCTGTGTTTCATGGTATACATTACAACACGTCAACCAGGTGTCTGTCCTCTTTGCTATACATGTGTTCGGTATGATTTGTATCTTGTTATATACTGCAACACATTAGTCAGGTGTCTTAACTGTTATATGTGTGTATGTTATGGATGCTATGTTTCATGATATACATTACAATAAGTCAACCAAGTGTCTGCCCTCTTTGCTATACATGTGTTCGGTATGCTTTGTATCTTGTTATATACTGCAACACATTAGTCAGTTGTCTTAATTGCTATTTATATGTGTGTGTTTCGCGTTCTGTGGATCTTTTTATACACTGCAACCCATTATCCAGGTGTTCTATTTTTTTATATGCGTGTTCAGTATGCATTAGATCTTCTTGTACACTGCAACACGTTATCTAGGTGTTCTATTTCCTATATACGTGCATTCAGTATGCTGTGGTTCTGTTGTACACTGCAACACGTTATCTAGGTGTTCTATTTCCTATACACGTGCATTCAGTATGCTGTGGTTTTGTTGTACACTGCAACACGTTATCTAGGTGTTCTATTTCCTATACACGTGCATTCAGTATGCTGTGGTTTTGTTGTACACTGCAACACATTATCTAGGTGTTCTATTTACTATATACGTGCATTCAGTATGCTGTGGTTTTGTTGTACACTGCAACACATTATCTAGGTGTTCTATTTCCTATACACGTGCATTCAGTATGCTGTGGTTTTATTGTATACTGCAACACGTTATCTAGGTGTTCTATTTACTATATACGTGCATTCAGTATGCTCTGGATCTTGTTGTACACTGCAACACGTTATCTAGGTGTTCTATTTACTATATACGTGCATTCAGTATGCTGTGGTTTTGTTGTACACTGCAACACGTTATCTAGGTGTTCTATTTACTATATACGTGCATTCAGTATGCTGTGGTTTTGTTGTACACTGCAACACGTTACCCAGGTGTTCTATTTCCTATACACGTGCATTCAGTATGCTGTGGTTTTATTGTACACTGCAACACGTTATCTAGGTGTTCTATTTACTATATACGTGCATTCAGTATGCTGTGGTTTTGTTGTACACTGCAACACGTTATCTAGGTGTTCTATTTACTATATACGTGCATTCAGTATGCTGTGGTTTTATTGTACACTGCAACACGTTATCTAGGTGTTCTATTTACTATATACGTGCATTCAGTATGCTGTGGTTTTGTTGTACACTGCAACACATTATCTAGGTGTTCTATTTACTATATACGTGCATTCAGTATGCTGTGGTTTTGTCGTACACTGCAACACGTTATCCAAGTGCTACATTGCCATTGCCCTTTTCTATGTGTGCGTGTTCGGTTGTTGCAGTCCACGTTTCTTACTCTATCCACTAATCTTGTGTGTCCTGGTTCCACTGTCCTTGCAACTTGTGTTTTCCATTTATCTTGATTATTCTGTCCTGCTACCTACATGTTCTGGTTAACAATCTTACCCTATCCTGGTTTTATACAGGTTCAGTTCATACTGATCTTATTATGGTGATGTACTGTTTACTTTTATTTACTATGTGTCCTACTCGATCTGTGTTTACAATCAGTAGCCGTGTTCTTGCTGTTTGTGTGTTCCAATTGCCACATTCCTGTTAACTTTATAACTGTTATCTAAGTGACCTAATTACTTCTGTCCTGTTTATCAACACGTTCTAGTGTATTGTATTGGTACCCACTATGTATCCTACTTACACTGTCCTGTTTACCAACACGTTCTACTGTATTGTATTGGTACCCACTATGTATCCTACTTACACTGTCCTGTTTACCAACACGTTCTACTGTATTGTATTGGTACCCACTATGTATCCTACTTACACTGTCCTGTT
>NW_013670981.1:48771-53110 GCF_000517525.1 Limulus polyphemus | reverse complement strand
CTGTTTGTGTGTTCCAATTGCCACATTCCTGTTAACTTTATAACTGTTATCTAAGTGACCTAATTACTTCTGTCCTGTTTATCAACACATTCTACTGTATTGTATTGGTATCCACTATGTATCCTACTTACACTGTCATGGTTATAAACACGTTCTACTGTATTGTATTGGTATCCACTATGTATCCTACTTACACTGTCATGGTTATAAACACAATTCTACTGTATTGTATTGGTATCCACTATGTATCCTAAACCATGACAGTGTAAGATTACAATACAGTAGAACATGTTGGGATACATAGTGGATACCAAGTTGGTAAACCAGGACAGTGTAAGTAATGTTCTACTGTATTGTACTGGTACCCACTATGTATCTCACACTTACTCTGTCCCGTATATCAACATTTTTTGGATAACACTAAGTTCTACTTGCTTTGTGCTTGATCTTTTTATGCTGTAAATATGTTCGTCTTATTCTGTTTTGGATAACTAGATTCAGCTTGCGTTGTCCATACCGTTCATACAGCTTGCTTGATCTGTTTATGCTATACACATGTTCGTCTTATCCTGTTCTGGATAATATTTAGCCCAGCATGTAATGCCCTTGATATCCATAGGTCTCACCGGTTCTATCTTAGATACTCATGTGTTCAGATTGCCTTTTTTTGGTTCTTCGTATTTATTGTCTATTCTCTCCTGGGTCTTCACGAAAGTTTACCAGACTTTTTTTTTTGGACGTATATCATTTACTCTGTTATGGTTCTTTATTTGCAACAACATATCTGTCTGATTTTCATTTCTATGTTTATTCTCTTATCCCATCTCTTCATGTATATTCTATACCTTGATTCTGTGAGTACATTGTTTGATCGCTTCTTTACATTACTTGTGTGTGCGTGTCCACATTTTACGTGTTTATTGCTCATTACACCCCAACAGCTTGTATGTAATATTAAGTTTTTGTGTGATTTCTACGCTGCCCCAGCTTTTCACATATATTTTTCTTCATCTGTGTCGTTTACAATGTTCTGGTCCAGTGGTTCTTAAAGTGTAGTCCGCAGACCATTGGTAGTTCGTGAAGGTCCCCCAAGTGGTCAGCGTGCTGGTTCGAATTGTAAGTTTCATAAATACAACGCTATTCTTCTAGTTAATTCTGGTGAGTTCTTTTGTGCTGTCAATCGGTAACAGGTGGGTAGTTCCGGTAGGTGGTCCAAGGAGGAAATGTTTGAGAACCATTGTTCACTAGTCGAGTGTATATATATAAACTAGTTGAATTACCAGTTTCCTGCACAGGTGTCCAAATTATTTGAAACAAGTATTAAAAAAACAATTCATAACATTTCAATTTTTATCTAAACCTTTGATTTTCGAAAGAAAAATTACACAATCTAAATTAAAGTTTCTTGATATACCACACTGGCTGTTAAATGTCCAAAAATGCCTAAAGATGGCCACACGAGTGGTCGACACGTCGTAAAAAAGTTAAATAAAAATAAACAATCCACTGAAAAGCTGTATCTTGGGACATTGATTGAAAGTGTATAGTGGCATTCCTCCCCTCACAACACACTGGTTGTTGTTCCTTCTTCTGACAAGATAAAAAAGTTTTGAGGAGATCCAACATTACTGGTGAACCAGCCTTTAATTTCAAAATGTGTACCGACATCCCTGATGGTTCAAGAGCATTTAGGAATTCAATTGGATAATTTACAGCATCATCTGTAACTGGACCACTGACAATTGAGCTGTAGGGGAATTCCTGTCCGGTAACCTTTTGTAATATTTGATTATTTATGTCATGAACAGTATCACTTCGAAGTGCAAGAATTACTGTTTTACACAACCATTCATAATTTTGATAAATATTAGGGAACATATTTCCCATTAGCTCTTCTGCATCCTTAACTAAGTTACCACATTTCTCTGGACTAGTAACGTAGCTGTTTGATTAGAAACTTTCCAATACTAATACTACCTTAAGAGGAAGTTTCTGGATTAAACCGTTTGTTTTTATATTACCGAAGTTATTAAAAACATAGAAAATAAAAACAAACTATAAATTAACGCGTACATTACGCGTTCAACATAAACAACATTTTTGGCCTAACAACAATATCGTGTTAGTTTTGTTGCTAAGCGACGATGTATATTGTTGACTAGTACCAAAAGGAGCGTGACACGAAGACAGAAACTGCATTAAAATCCAAAAATTAGTTTTAGGTTACTAAATAAACTTTTTTGTGGGAAACCTGGTGGGATTTTTGCCCCTTCAGGTTACTTCCGGGGCCCGTAAGAGTCACCATGCCAAGTTTGATGGTGACATCATTTCTTCTGTCATACTTGTTCAGGTGAAATGTTAACTCTGCACTAGGTTTTCATGTGTACTTTATTTTGGTTCTTTATATCTAATTTCAATCTTTCACGATTATTCACGTGTCCTGTTTATCCACACAATTTTTCGCTCTCCTTAAAAATCATTTTCCCAGAGAAAAATAAATATTGACAAAAAATTAATCAACCGACGGAGTGCAATATGAGTCGAATGTATTGATCCCAAAATCTGAGACTGGACTTCGACAGAATGAATTTTCAATCACTCCTTGAGAAAACACGATGCAGACAACACCTGCGAAAACTTTAATTTACGTTTACGAGAAGCATTTCTCCATAAATTCATTATACTCACCAAGTGGGGATATGTCTGTTTGTATTGAATAGGTCTGAAACTCAAATGCAGAACATATCCCTGCTCAACATGGTCCAATCCTGCGCCGTATATACATTTATTATATAATTCATAGGCTACTTATTATATACCGAGAGGATTAAATGAACTTTTGACATAAAACTGTTTAGTTCAAGTAAAAATATGTTCGAGTGAAAGCGTTTAGAAATCTTTTCGAGTGTAATTGAAAAACAAAATGTAGGTGTGATAAATGTCAGTCATTCTAGGTGTGATAAATGTCAGTCATTCTTGCTCCTCAGTTAAATATATATATTGTGTTATTACAGAATACTACAGCTTGTTTCTTAGCAGCAGAAAAACTGATTAAAATATTAAAAAAAACGGACAAAGTTGAAAACACAGTGATGGGCTGAATATGATTCTGTGATTGTATAGCACGGTTAATACAGTACACAGATTATTACGACGGATGTAGAAAAGCAGCATATGTACATTCAGATTGGTGAACACATACAGTAATAGACATGCACAAAGTGGTGAACACACACACACACAGTGGTGAACACATACAGTAATGGACATGCACAGAGTGGTGAACACATACAGTAATGGACATGCACAAAGTGGTGAACACACACACACAGTGGTGAACACATACAGTAATGGACATGCACAAAGTGGTGAACACACTCTCACACAGACATACACAAACACAATGGTGAACACAAACACACACAGACATGCACACACACAATGGTGAACATACACACACACAGACATGCACACACAAAGTGATGAACACACACACACAGACATGCACACACACACACACAGTGGTGAACACACTCTCACACATAGACATGCACACAAACACAATGGTGAACACAAACACACACAGACATGCACACACACAATGGTGAACATACACACACACAGACATGCACACACAAAGTGGTGAACACACACACACACACACACACATAGACATGCACACACACAGTGGTGAACACACACACAGACATGCACACACACAATGGTGAACACACACACACACACAGTGGTGAACACACACACACACACAATGGTGAACACACACACACACACACACAGTATTGAACACACTCTCAAACAGACATGCACACACACACTGAGTTGTGGATACACGCACACAATGGTGAACACACACAAACACTTAGTGTTCAACTTTTGTTCAACTTGGGGAATGATGGTGGGTAAAACAAGATACGCGGTCTAGCTAATTAATGAATTAATATTTGCTGTAAAATTCTTATCAGTGCTATAAGTGTAGCTACCAGTTTAGCCACCAATTTTGATTTCATTCCTTTAAGTCACATGTTCAATGTTATTTTGGCCACACTTATTTTTTTCACACCTAAGGTGTTTTTGATCAGATATCATGACTTTCTATCAATACACACCAACAAACCACAGCAAGCAAGAAAGTGATACTCGATAGTAACCAACATTAGCTTTAGGATCGCAACCCTATTATTCGGAACAAACCTATACTATACAGAATCAACCAGATTTTTAAAAATATATGCTGATAGTTTCCTTCTCTAAAACAGCGTAAATAACTTCCTCTATAGTTTCGCCATGGAATCTAGATTAACAGTTTCTTGTCATCACT
>NW_013670981.1:43972-47771 GCF_000517525.1 Limulus polyphemus | reverse complement strand
CAAGCAAGAAAGTGATACTCGATAGTAACCAACATTAGCTTTAGGATCGCAACCCTATTATTCGGAACAAACCTATACTATACAGAGTCAACCAGATTTTTAAAAATATATGCTGATAGTTTCCTTCTCTAAAACAGCGTAAATAACTTCCTCTATAGTTTCGCCATGGAATCTAGATTAACAGTTTCTTGTCATCACTCGCATGCACTCGGTACAGCCGTATCAAGCATAATTATTTACGCTAATTGTTTTAGCTAATATCACGTGACGCTAAACGCTCTTTAATTAGGATAATTTTATAAAATTTAGCAAATTATTCTTTTGAAACTTGAGCTAGAAACTGCTAATCTAGTTTGCTTGACCTAACCAATACTGATGTATCTTGCACGTGCTTTCACCCTATAGTTTTGCTGTTCTAAATCACCAGTCTTTAATCCGAATTACAAAAAACTAAAAACAATCCACTTATACTCTCATGTGAAGCTATAGTAAAAATGTTCGACAGATGGATCACGTGACTTTTTGCGTAGGCATGTGCAACATCCCCCCCCCCCCCACAAAATTGAGAGGTTTTTGTTTAATAACTTTGCACACTTGGCTTCTATTTAAACCAAATCTGGCACCTAATTGTAGGTTGTAAAGATTTATTCAATGTATTAAATCTGAAAAAGAAAAAAATCATGTTTTTCTATTAAATAAAGTTTCCGTACGTTTGGTGCGAAGAAACAAAGAGAAAAGAAATAAAAAATTCAATCAAAATTGTAGATTTTAATATCTCATGTATTTCTTAATGGATTGCCTTGAAATATGGTATATGAAGTAAGGTTCCAGAAGAGCATAGCCATTGAAAATATATGATAATTTCGGTTACCGCAGTCCGAGCTACAGAAAGTGGAAAATCGATAAACTATCACTCTGGTTGATAACACACAGTGTGTCCTGCAGGTTGTTCTGGCCGCACGACACACGATAGTGTGTCGTGATGTACACTAGCAGACGTACTCGCTCAACGCACAGGGAACACATAGAGGACCCGAGAGTGGGGATCCAGATCCAAAACTGGACTCCCTATGTACCCCCCCCCCCCCCGAGGGGGGGCTAAGAGTACGTCACATTTATATAGTAATAATCGATTCACCAGTTATAAGCTGACACAACCACATAGACTTCCACCAAGTAATGGTTTAGATACATATGTTGACCTGGTAACATGACTGTTTGTAAATACAAGGTTTATCACACAACACATCCTTTTCATCTGAATCAACAACTCTAGTTTTATCTTAAAGAACCCGCGCAGCAGGAAATCGCCGGTACACACTTCCTTCATGGAAACACGCTCGCGCAACCAAAAGAACAAGACTGTGTAAAAATTACAGTATACAAAACCCTGCACTACACTAACCTGATTTCTAGTACATCGCATTCAATGAAAATGATGACACAATCTAAACCAATTAAGGAATATAATTTTGTGGAAAATATTTAAACACAGATAAGCATTACAAAATTTAAATATATATATATATATATATAAATGACCGTGAAGTCAAGAGAATGCTGATTCGTTGATCAGTGTATTTATCCCCTTCTGCATTGCCTTACACACGGGGGGAATTGGTTGGGGTAGATAAATCTAGGTTCGCGTTAGGTTTGTTTGTTTTGAATTTCGTGCAAAGCTACCCGAGAGTTACATTCGCTAGCGGTCCCTAATTTAGCAAAGAAGGCAGCTAATCAACACCACCGCCACCAACTCTTGGGCTACTATTTTATCAATGAATAGTGGCACTGACCGTAATTTTATAACGCCATCACGGCTGAAAGAGCGAGCATGTTCGGTGACGGGGATTCGAACCCGCGACCCACAAATTGCGAGTCCAGCGCCTTAACGGCTAGACCATACCCAGCCCAGGCTCGCGCTAGAGTTACGTCCCAGTATCTGTCAGGTTCGTTCTCAAGAGGAAATAAGGCCATAGGAAAAACAAGCAAAAACAAAACACGCACAAAAACACGTCAGAATGGTTACACTGCCTTGACCAAATTCAGCTATTCGCGATACAAATCAACAAGTACCGAGCTTGAGAAGTAAGGTAATATAAAAACTATAGATGATCTAGTTTATGATATGAAACACCAAACGTAAGACCTAATTTACCATAGAAAGGCTTCAAAACGATGTTATAAGTATAACTACAACACATTAATATGAAACACCATACAAAAACAGCAAAGCCGACAGTTGCTATTGCTACGTGTTTATATCGAAATAAGTTTTTGTTTTGAATTTATGTACAAAGCTACACAATGGGCTATCTGTGCTCTGCCCACCACGGGTATCGAAACCCGGTTTCTAGCGTTGTAACTCCGCAGACATACCGCTGTGCCATTGGGGGGCTCGAAATAAGTAAGTCTCAGTCTAAAATTCAAACAAATCAATAATAAGGAAAAAAACAGGTTTAAGAAACATAACACAACGTAATATTTTTTATACAAAATCTAAGTTATCGGTGAAATAAGAAAAAACACGCCAGATAATTAAAATAACTTGTAAATAAGCTTTAAAAATCCCAAATGAAGCCGACGAGGATATAGCTATATTCTGATTTTCTTGCCTGTATCTTGCTTTACTAAAGCTTTGCCATACAGTTTATGTCTATTAGCATAGCTGTCCACAGCCGACTAGGATATTCTGATTATATTGAATGTATGTCGCCTTGCTACAGTACAGGCAAAGCAGTTTTGTCATACAACTTATTTCTACCAACAAAGCTATCTGAAGTGAGCCAAGATAATCTGATTATCTTGAATGTATCTCGCCTTGCTAAAGTAGAGAGAAACAGTCTGAATACTAATATAGCTGTCTTAATTTTATTGCTGATGCTGATAAAACACCAAAGTACCACTTGTGAACATAAAGAATATTTCATAGTATACCTTAAAACAAAACCAGAGTCGAGATTATCACGTAGTTTCTTACCCTAGTTTTACATCACCTGAACAGTTTGTTTCTGCATTTTTATTAGTTCTCTTATCATAAAAACAACAACACAATAATGTATATTTTTTTAATACACTTACAACTTCAATTGTACATACTTAGTCCTAACGAAGTTATTGTGATATATATTTTTCCAGAAAATTTTAAAATGTATAAGGATTTCACGTGTTTTCAATTTAAATTACAGATTATTCCCAAAGCCGTGTACTGAAATGGTGATAATAGCAAAAAGTAACAATATACAAACTCACCTGGGGAGCTAAAATTGCTTTATTGCTTAAAAAATATGTCTTTCCATTCCAAAAAAGAAAACGTTTTAAAAAACTGCGTTATCCTAAGATGCATTTGAAAGTTACAAGTTACAAAACTATATATCTGGTCACGGTACCAAAGTTCTGACTGCATAACTTAAGTTGTTATATTCTACGATGTATTGAAATAAATATGTATAAATCAAAAGTCCACAATAACTGGAGGTTTGGCAACTTCTTACTTAGATGGTAAAAAACAACAACAAAAAACTCATAACAAGTAAAGAGAATGGCACGCTAAAGTTTCACTCAGAAATAAACTCACTCTTATTGCAAGTAACAATAAAATATTATGGCCCATGAATGTCTATGTTACAACTCATCATTATTATACGTAACAATAAAATATTATGGCCCATGAATGTCTATGTTACAACTCATCATTATTATACGTAACAATAAAATAATATGGCCCATGAATGTCTATGTTACAACTCATCATTATTATACGTAACAATAAAATAATATGGCCTCTGAATTTCTATGTTAC
>NW_013670981.1:30547-42972 GCF_000517525.1 Limulus polyphemus | reverse complement strand
TATACGTAACAATAAAATATTATGGCCCATGAATGTCTATGTTACAACTCATCATTATTATACGTAACAATAAAATAATATGGCCTCTGAATTTCTATGTTACAACTCATCATTATTATACGTAACAATAAAATAATATGGCCCATGAATGTCTATGTTACAACTCATCATTATTATACATAACAATAAAATAATATGGCCCATGAATGTCTATGTTACAACTCATCATTATTATACGTAACAATAAAATAATATGGCCTCTGAATTTCTATGTTACCCTAATGAAGTTTTTGTCTGGTTCTTTGTAGTAACAGTGCTTAGACAAGTTTCAAATTAAAAATGCGCTCAACAATAAAACGGATTCTGTACAATACCTAATCTTGTTTGAAATTAAAGTTAGTCACATCGAGTTTGTCTAGACCCTTTAAGTTCTCATCCCTGTACAGTAATTTTGATTCACGTATTACACTCGCCACGTAGTAGTGTTCGATAAAAGCTCCAGTTTCTCTTAAATATCTGCTGGCACACCATTTTCACTCCCCCCCTCCCAAAAAACAACAACAAACAAAACATTTATACTTAGACACACTTAAAAACACATTATAACTAGGAACAGAAGAAAAACTATGCCTAAAACCTTAGTAATCCCTAAACTTAAAGCGGATTAATCGTTATATTTAGAAACGACAAATCTATATATCTATTGAAACGAAGAAACAGCAATATCTAGGAACAAAATAATGATCATACGTACGTACACATAAGAAGTGTTACGTTATAGCTATAGATTAAAGAAACACCAAACTCAGAAATAAAACTATTTCACCATACTTTCATTATACGGTATGATTCTAAATATAGAACATTTTATTATATAGGATACAACTCTATGTACAATAACTGCTGTGGTCCGAGTACACACAAGTAGCCGAGTAACAAACACAAACTACATTTTAACATTGTTTGGTATGTATTAAAATCGATCGCTTTTAGGAAGAGTATGTAATAGCTCTTTCCGATGCAAAATATTCATACATTCAAATCATAAAACAATCCTCGAAATTAGCGACAACAAACAGCAAAACCATAAGAAAAACTGTGGTATTTTATGAAAAACGTCAAAACAAAACAACGCTGTCGCAAGAAAATATTCTGAATTATTTTCTCCATTAATTTTGTTATTCTTTCCTGTGAATAACGTCAAAGATTAAGGTTTAATACAAAAAATAAAACAGCTGATAAATAGCTAGAATATTTAATACTAGAGTCACTTCAGTTATGACTGAACTTGGTGGATTGCTGTAACAAATCAAGGTGAAAGTCACGTTTATACCATAGATTTGGATGTTTAGGCCTATCTATCCAGAAATTTCTGAGTAACTCTGTAAATCGCTACCTTTCTTTCACGGATGAATTACTTACTAAAAGGACAGATAATTCTTTGGTTAGTAGCTTTTACACTTTACTAGTTCACTTAAAAATCATTTGTTTTAATCCAAATGATATTCAAAACTAGAAATATTTTGCACTATGTTCAAAACAATGTGTTTTAGTATGGGAGGGGACAGTGAAGTTTATTACTTCAAAGTTACAATAGTTTGACATATTATAGCTACTGATTCGTAGAGAGCAAAGAGAAAAGATTAGTTCTGTTTTACGTTATTTAAAAAGTTGGGAATATCAGTGTTTGGAAACAAAATTATTAGGCATGGCCAACGCGACGTGTTTTGCCGCCCTGTGCAAACGCTGCTGACTGTACCGCCCACCTCCCATCCCCGTTCTTCTGCCATTATAGGAATTCTATACAACAACGAATCCAAGAACCTGCCAGTCTGTGCAAATGCACGTGCTGCATCCCCGGTAGGGCCAGTCATGTTGTTAGGGCTATTACGCTGCATTTTAGTAGCATTAAACAAAACAAATTTAGTTTTGATTCTGACATGCCGGGAAAGATGAATATCGTATGGTTGGAACGTGACAAAGCTGATGCCCGAAATGTAAATTGGAAAGCTGCTTCTAATTTTCTGTCTTTGCCAAAAATATTATTTTTTTTTACCTTGATGAGGACGCTTGCCTTGTACTCCGCTCGCGTATTAAGTGTCTTTATGCTGAAAAATATCTCAGGACATACTGTGACATTTGTTGTGTTGTTGTCATGATTAATGACTTTTTTTTTTTGCCGTAGACTTCGAGTACCGTAAAGATGTGTTCAGATGGAGGATTTAGAATTTACAAGATTGGAATATTCAGTGTATTTAATGGCAATGGAAAACAAATGAGTATGGATCAATTTGGGGTACAAAGACCATCCATAAAGAGATGTGCAACAAATCAAGCGGATTTTTATAAGAGATGGAAAACACCGTACACGTACCTAGGCAATATAATCGAAAATAATCTCCATCTGGAAAAGCGACAAAAGTCACATGTACACAAGTTTCTTCCACAACATATTCATTCAACTTCGCATACCTCAAGCAGATGGAGAATGAAAAGGGTACTCATGTTATTCCATACGGAAACATACCAGTCAAATCGCCAGATGCAGCACCTCTTAAGTTCTGTGCAACTGGATTGCTGAAACAAATGCTGGAAAATCGTTGCTTTCATATACTAGATGGATTATGTAAAGAACCGAAAGAGCATGCTGTGCTTTGGACATTGCAATCTTATGCCAGACCCTTTTGCAATGGAAACTAGGGTGTAGGGTTGTTGTCAAGATTCACAGTCGTTATATAGAGTATGGACTTCAACCATGGAGTGAAGCTCCAATCGCTTAAATGTAACATACTCAACTTCTGTACAAGGATATTACGCACTGCTTATTAAAATTACTTTATACCATTTAATAGACATCTCTATTTTTAAAGTTTTCAATTGATATCTACTTCTAGATTAAAAGTTTTAGTGTCACGTTTCACCCATTTATTCAAAAACTTCAAAATTTTTTTTTAAATGGAGGATCGAGAACAATCCAAATACAGAGTACACATGCAACTAAAACTGACATAGAAGAGTGTTTTCTTGTATCATCATTAAATTCTTGTACCAACGTTTTAGTTACACAATTGGCCCGGATTACAACTCCGAATGTCACGCTAATTTCTTATTTAATAAAAACTTTAGCTGAATTTATCTAGTTGCGATTGGTTTGGGCGCGGCCTAGTTGTTAGCGGTCTCGTACTTTGAATCGAAGGGTTGATGACTCACGTTCCGGTGTTGTAAAAACAGAACAGGGTAGTTTTAAAACTGTTTCGTTAGATGCCTCCGACATGCAACTGGGTTATTCTATCAGGCTTATACTTTACTACAGTTGTGTTATTAGCATCATCTTCATTGAGCTTTACAACAAAACATCACACAATATGAGAAGTATAGAATATATATATAAACTAAGAGAAGAACTAAAGAACCGAAGAGTAAAATTATGTGGGCGTAAAAATGAACTGGTAAATCGGTTGTATTTATTTGTCTACAAAGCAAAACAATTTGTGATAGACCAGAAAGCTTCGACTTTGTGTAATAATGTATTCATTAATTTAACTAGATTATTTTAAAAACGCCAAATTATATACTGTAGGAAAGAAGTTACATGGGACTGTAGTTTTACAAGATTTCTGGAGATAAAAACTGGGACTTTTTTTTTCCCATACGGAATAATACTGTAACAGTCTTGAAACACGTCGAATTACAATAATAACACACTTTATATATTTGTTAGAGCAATCTGACGTATATTGCAACGCATTTTAAAATCATGGACAAACAAAATTTGTTAAAAGCTTATGTAATTAAAAAATAATAAATGCGCCAAGTTGTTTTGAATCTACTCAAAAAAAAATGTTGCTTCTTCGTTTATTTTTTCTTTTTTACGGCTGGGCAGGTTTTCAAACAATTCCTGCGGTTTCCTAATGACAGGTTAAGTTAAGAAAACGTAGCAGAGAGGGCGGGAGCAGTGTACCATGTGGTCTGTCTTTGTCAGATTATTCTCCAAGTCAAATTTAAAGGAGTCCTGTACAATGAAAACCATACACGTGTAATTCATACTGAAGTACAGAGAAACTAGAACAATTTAATACTTTTACTGTTTCTTATCGTGGCAAAAAATAAGACAAAAACTGGGACGATTCCAGTAATATTTGGACGTCTTGTAACATGGGAACAACCAACTTCTCAACTTTGACTGGAGACTAGGTCCTAAAGACTGACTAATAGTAACTTTGGTGAAATAGTGAAGCCAACCTCACCCAAAGATATGCTTACGCTAGCAAAGAGGTTAACAAATGGAACAATATTAAGGTCGCTAGCTTTCCAGTGTTGTTGAATGTTTAAAAGTATGACAATATGCAAATATGAAATAAGAAAAATAAATGTGGAATTTTTCGTTCTCACAATGTATCCATATTTAGTTGTCACACCTGACCGAATAGCTGATTACAACGCTGTTGGAAGTGAACTGTTGCTAGAGTGCAAGGAATGAAAATATCACACCATCCTTTGTAAACTATTTAAAATTAGAGGAGCACATAATGTTACAGCAAGATCAAAACCATTAGTAATACTTCCAACTTCAAGGTTAATTTCTGTGTTCAATTTTATTGTATATACCAAACAAGATTTAAAAACTATATTTATTGAAAGAAATAATGAATTTGTTAATGCATTGCAAAGAAACTAGACCCACTTCCATAAAACATACAAATATAATTCTGATTAAATGTATTCTGCTGAAGAAAGACGAGCTATCTATATAAATCTAATAGTACTGTCTGTTGTACGTCCATGTAACTACTTCGCAGGGATCTTCACCAAAATTGGTATGGACGTTCATTATGTCTATGCGAGAGTACATATAATTGTTCAGTTTTTGCGTTGTGTGGTTTTTATGGCCATTTTTTACCACTACGTCGCCCCCCTGTTGATAAACCTTCACCAAATTTGGTTTGGAGGTTCATTGGGTCTATGGGGAGATGCATACAAATTTTCAGTTTTATATTTTGCGGTTTTTATGGGCGTTTTCCCGTTTTTACCACTACCTCACCTCCTGTGGATGGATCTTCACCAAATTTAGCATGAAGGTTTATTGGATCCATGCGGAGATACATACAAATTTTCAGTTTTGTATTTTGCAATTTTTATAGGAGTTTTTACGTTTTTTACAGTTACCTATAAGGGAAGCAACTTTACATGTTCTAAGATAACCTTTCATTAATCATGAATTTACATAACTTCCAAGTAGTTGTTAATATTTCACTGGCTAGGTCCGATTCACAATTATTCGTTGCCTTTCCTCTTTAGACTGCTTGACATTTGAATGCAATGGATCAGTTATTTTTTGTTTGAATATTGAAAAAACATGTCCGCCGATATTAATACAGCCTGGTACACAACATTTAGTGGACAGAATTTAGAAATTAAAACTAATACCGTGTTTAGACTACTTAACACTTCTTTTTCGGTCTATACTACAACAACTGACACTACTACAGCAAACACTTTAACAAAGGATATAATTCAGTTGCTTGTCAGCGCCCCAACTTTGTGAAGGTTGATCCCATTCCGCACTTTAGGGCTGGGGTGTCTGCTATGAGATTAACGGTCAAATCCCATTATTTGGTTAAGCCCAAGAGTTGAAAGTGAGTGCTGTTGACTAGCTGCTTTCCTCCTAGTCTACCAGTTCAGAATTTAGGGCAGGGTTGTGCAGTTAGTCCTTGCGTAGTTTTGTACGAAAATTATAAACAAAGAAATAAAACTTTATTTAGAAATTAAAGCAGTCTGATACGAATGTAATATACAATCAGCTTTGTTCTTATTTTAGAATTGATTAATAACTGCTCTAAATAACTTAACGATATGCCTAAATGTTTCCTCTCTATGAACTCCTCGTCCTTAACTGTACCAATCGTACTACCTTCCAATTTAATGGATTAACCATAAGTCAAGAAAAATGATGGTATTAGAATGGGAAAAGCTTGGCTGCTATTTTAGCTTTACTGGTCATGACCAAGATACAAACTTGTACACAAGAAACTTCATATTACCTTCTTGTTTAACGGCTAAAGTTTGTAGATGACATACCTGGCGTGGCCTGGTATTAGTGTGCTGGGTTGCGTATCGGAAAGTCTAAGGTTTGTAGATGACATACCTGGCGTGGCCTGGTATTAGTGTGCTGGGTTGCGTATCGGAAAGTCTAAAGTTTGTAGATGACATACCTGGCGTGGCCTGGTATTAGTGTGCTGGGTTGCGTATCGGAAAGTCTAAAGTTCGAATCATATGTCGTTCAGCTGTGAAGTAGAGTTGAGATTGTGACACTCAATCACACTATTCCGTTAAGAGTAGTAGCGTAGGTGGCGGGTGCTGCTGATTGGTTGCCTTTCCTCTGATAAGCAGTTCTGAATTAGGAATTGCTGGAACCTTTGGGATCGTTCACCCAGCTATTATAGGCCTATGTCTCCATAAGGTGTCATTCAGGTACAAAGTATCAATTATAGACAACACTCTGACAAAAGTGTCTAAATAATGCGGAAAGTTCCTCAAAAACATAAATCCAAGAAAACTTGAATTCTTTAGTATTCAACTCGTGATCCACTCAGAAACTGACCATTACAAAACTTTCAAATAGCCGCAAGGTCATTTATTTCAGACAGGAATGCATTTTTACTTTGGAAGCTGATTGGTTCAAGAATCGCTATGTCATATTTAGTGGCTATTGCTGGCAGAGTTATTGAGGATCAAAAATCCCTTGACTAACTTTAATGACAATTGTGATTTTATGCTGTTTGCCTTTCGTCTTAAGGGTAAGTATTGTTTGTTTGTTTATTTTAGAGCAAAGTCACGTTGAGTTATCTACTGTGTCCAGCGCGGGGAATCGAACCCCGGATTTTAGCGTTGTAGGTCCATAGATTTACCGCTGTCCTACCAGGGGACAGTGGTGAGTAGCACTATTAAAAAAGCGTGGTGTAAAACAGTTATATCTTTCTCGTTCAGATTTGTGATAAAATCAGAGCAAATTAACTGTCTTTTCTTATACTTAAGAATACCCCGGGTTTGACAACATTGGGTATATTAAAGTAATGTGTGAATACTGTGACGGTTTTTACATAAGACAAACCCGAGAAGAGGAATGCGATCCCCCCTATGGTTTTGAACATTGAACGAAACTTTATCATATTCTAGTAAAACATATTACCACTCAAATAATATAAAACAATATATAAGTATGGGTAATTTAAAGAGAATTTGTTGGTTAATAGTCCAGTTTTAATAAGCATCCTGGAATATTCGTTTACTTGTCCAAATGAAGTTAGCAACTGTATTTCATTTTGTTTTTTATAGTGCTTTTGAATTGCATTTAAGAGTATAGGCTCTGTGCGAAATCGTGTGAACAATGACAGAAGGTTACATTTTAACACAAGGTTAGTGCAACGTTTCGGAAGAAACATACAACAGTATTGAAAGTCACGAGCTGAAGGCTGTACCTTGTTTGAGGTTATAAAGGATAGCCTGGTATAAACTAGATCTAATCTCAATTTCATAATACTTTATTTTCTCAAGGACTTGTTGAATTTAAAAAGCTATGACATATTTGTTGAATATTTATTACACCATGTTCAAGATGTTAGCCACTGAATTCAATCCACTTTTTCCTAGGCGTCCCTGGGTATTGTGTACTAGTGCTGTGGACGCTTCTGGACTGGTATAAGTTCGAGCGAGAGAAGTAAAAATAATGTAAAAACTCTACCTTACACACATTCTAAAAGAAATGTTAAAAAATAACCTGATATACAGTCATACAGAAATACATATAATTTTGATTTACACTCTGACAAACTCAAAACACGGTGGTCTATTATTTCAAAGTTTTTTGGTTATGTTATACAATTCATAATGCTGCTTCCGTGCTTTCATCACCAAAAATATGATGTATGACCTAATCAGGGAAGTATATTATAGGATAGGCTATACTTGAATCGCTCTATTCAATCAATCACGTTGTGCATACACGAAGTATTGCTGTCATCTAGTTTTATCTATGGCTTATCCCACGTGCTTCTCAATTCTCATGTTATTATATTCTGTCTAAAACAATTTATATGGAGCTATGTGCTACACATATTCTTTTTTATGCAATATTTCAGGAGCTATACGTTACGCAAAGCTTAAGGGGACTCGCATTTCGTCAGACGTTTTCGTTTTTTGTTTTAAAGTAATCACGCATTATCCCCCACCCCATAAATCCTAAATATGCTGTGTGTTGAGAACAAGGTTTGTTTTCTGGTTGAAATAATAGAACAAGATCTCTGATATATCGTTTAACAGGACTATAAGATCCAGTGTGATTCGTATTTTGTTCTATACTGAGCTAAACCCTAAGGAATGAGGGAAAATCTAAGTGAGCTCTAAGTGCTCTAGGGAGAAGAAACATATGGGTAGTAGGAAAAAAAACAATAACACGAAAACCCACGAAAATAATTTAGATCATACAAAACTATTTAGGAAACCCACAAAAATAATTTAGATCATACCGAACTATTTAGGAAACCGACGAAAATAATTTAGATCATACAAAACTATTTAGGAAACCCACGAAAATAATTTAGATCATACAGAACTATTTAGGAAATGAAAATTGCATATATAACTTACAATAAATCTCTACACTATTTGTATCACTATTAAGAACAAAATTCGTTAGCGACTACGTATAGAATGGTAATCAAAATGATAAAACGTAATAAACATGAAAAGAATTAGACATCCACTAGTCGTCTTGGTAATGGACGTCTTGGTCAAGTGTCAGTAATTATTTCCCTGAAAGGAGGACGAAAGCCGCCTGGAAGGGTCACTTTTTTAACCACTCGCACCTCCATACAGTAGTGCATTGTCTGTCAATCAGTAGACACTAAAATGAAGTCAAATAAGAGACGCTTAACGTTGCAATTTGTACTATCGTGACGTCAATAAGACGTGCGCATGCTGTGAATCACGAGAAGAATTATGCAATCTATACTAGATTATATACAGTAAATGAAGATTTGCGAGTTACCTCTTTTCTGTACCCTCGTCCTTAACTTAATTGATTTTTTTACATGACGAACATTTGTTTTGTATTGGGTCCAATCGAAAAATACAAACATTTAAAAGCTGACTGGTGTGCGCTACAGACATTATAACCACGTTGTAATACATACATACTAGTAAAAACCACACTGATACACAAACATAACCACGACACGACAAAGTACAGAAGCCAGGTAATTATGATATGTAATTAATATCGAATCATAAATTATGGGTGAAATTTTAGGATGTAAAAGAAAATGTTTCACATTTGTAGTATTAGCAGAAATGAAGAGCGGTTCTATTTGAAGTCAGTTTAATTTGTTGAATGAACAGGGGTTCATTCATTCATAATAATTCTTCTTCGGCGCTGGCCGGTGACTTAACTGTCGCCCCCCATCTAAAGAAGTCCATGTGGTATCCAGCTAAACTGTTGTTCTCGAGTAAACGATCAACTAGACGATCGCTGTTCACTCTTATTAAATGATATACGAAAGATCCATACACACTGAAGGTTTGTTTTTAAAGCAAACCCACATTAAGCTATCAGCTGTGTCCACCGCAGGGCATCGAACCCCGGAATTTAGAATTGTAAGTCCGTAGACTTACCGCTGTCCCATGCACGTTCTGTATCAAAATGCCCGTTTTGAAGTGCTAAAATACATCATCTGATGCAAGCTGATAAACAACATGAAGACTCATGTTGAACTGAAGAGCCAGAGATGGTAGCTTTCGGAAATATTACAAAGAAGAAAGCGTTCGGGGGTTTCCATCACAGGAGATGAAAATAGATAGTGCCAGATTTAATCAGTTTATCCCAACGTCTAACTCTTAGCAGGAAAAGCCTCTGCACATCATGGTCCTAACATAAAACTAGAGATAAAGGGAGACCAAAAGCAGAAAACAGCGACTGATTACCTGTACACGTTGAGTCCATTCTTTGAACTGTCCGGTTTATATTTCAAAAAAAGACATCTCTTTTATAAGAAGGTGCCATACCCTTTGGCTACACAAGATACACAAGAAGTCGAGATACACTTTGGCTACAAAATACACAAGAAGCCGGGATACACTTTGGCTATAACAAGATACACATGAATCTGAGATACACTTTGACTATAACAAGATACACATGAATCTAGAATACACTTTGGCTACACAAGATACACACATGAATCTAGGATACACTTTGGCTACACAAGATACACACATGAATCTAGGATACACTTTGGCTACACAAGATACACACATGAATCTAGAATACACTTTGGCTACACAAGATACATACATGAATCTAGGATACACTTTGGCTACACAAGATACACACATGAATCTAGGATACACTTTGGCTACACAAGATACACACATGAATCTAGAATACACTTTGGCTACACAAGATACACACATGAATCTAGAATACACTTTGGCTACACAAGATACACACATGAATCTAGGATACACTTTGGCTACACAAGATACACACATGAATCTAGGATACACTTTGGCTACACAAGATACACACATGAATCTAGGATACACTTTGGCTACACAAGATACACACAGGAATCTAGGATACACTTTGGCTACACAAGATACACACAGGAATCTAGGATACACTTTGGCTACACAAGATACACACATGAATCTAGGATACACTTTGGCTACATAAGATACACACATGAATCTAGGATACACTTTGGCTACACAAGATACACATGAATCTAGGATACTGTCTTATGAAGTGGCAGATGTTTCGTTGCATTCAGTATTCTAGTTTGCTGTAGTTTCTACGAACTTGAGAAACGAGCTCAAGGTATGATCTTTCTCTAATCCTTTTGTAATATTGTGTTTCGTGGTGGAACATGCGCTATGAAAGCTGTCCTTTGAATTCTCAATCCGATATATGAACGGAGTGACACATAAGCTTCGATCCTCTTTCTTTGCATCGTCCCAGTGTTGCTTTATGGTGTCGCTAGTATAATGTGAACGGTTCTTATCCAACGTGCGTATTCTAATATATAATTTTTGTTGGGTCGCGATGGATCGCGCGACTTATTCGCTTCTCAAGTCGCATCGTTCCGGTGAGTAGAAAATTCAAGATCATAGCGGAAGTGAGTCTCAACCTTCAACATCACGCATTGATTTGTGACATTACAGTGTATAATACCACCTCAAAATTCATTGTAAATTAAAAATTTACACGCAGTGATACCAGTGGAGGTTCTATTCATTAAGTAAACTAAATCGGCTTTAATGAAGAAAAAGGTTGGAATGGTCATATTCAACAAGTTTCAGTATGAAATCTATTCCAAAGTCATGCTTATCTACATTTATATAAACTTTTAGCAATTCCAAGGGGTTTCACAACTCCCCTCCCCACTCCACTCCGCTGGCTCAGCGGTTTGTTTGTTTGTTTGTTTTTAATTATGCACAAAGCTACACAAGGGCTATCTGTGCTCTGCTCACCACGGGTATCGAAACCCGGTTTCTAGCGTTGTAAGTCCGCAGACATCCCGCTGTGCCACTGGGGGGGGGGGCTCAGCGGTAAGATTATTAAGCTAACTGTCGGGGTTCTATACCCGTGGTTGGCCCAGCACAGATAGTCTGTTGTGTAGCTAGGGCTTAATATCAAACAAACCAACAATTTCTTTGCTTTTTAAACATCTCATTAGTTCAATATTAACTTCCGATTAGAGCAAACAATATACATAGATCAAAACATAATATAGCTAACTGAATATAATGTTCTTACTTTCTTAATTATAAAGATTGAAGTGCATTGTTTCATCAGTTGGGTACCCTTGCTGTTAGCAATATTTCACGTCGTAAACCTAATAGAATCTCACAGCTTAGGAAAGTCAGGTTAGTCCTAAATTCTAATATGAAGTTATCAATGCAGAATAACTCCTATCAATATATATATATAAAGGGCAAGTGTCAGTGGGTCACGCTCAGTTCATCCGAATTTTGTGAATTACACCAGTCAAATTAAAATTTTTCTCCTATAATACTCCCCCTTTCAATTGCTCATTCCCATTTACGTTGACTAATCGTTAACATAGACATAAATAGCTCCTAAATTTCGGTACTTATTGAGGGAGTTTCGAGGACCAGATCGGGCATGGCATTATGTGTTACATCACATCATCATGACGTCATGTTAGGTAGGTTCCGAACAGAAAAGCCGAGAAGACTCCTGTGAAAAATAAGTCAAAAATTAGCGCAACTCTATGCTTCGGAATTATTACGAAAAAACCTTTGTTAAAACAGACTGAAGATATCAATTATCTGTAGGACGACCTCTCCTCAGATGGTTTGTTTGTTTGTTTGAATTTATGCACAAAGCTACACAATGGGCTATCTGT
>NW_013670981.1:25588-29606 GCF_000517525.1 Limulus polyphemus | reverse complement strand
ACGTGGATTCGAACCCGCGACCCTCAAATTACGAGTCGAGCGCCCTAACCACCTGGTTTCTTGTTAGAACCCACGCATGCTAGTCTGGCTAATCCGTACGGACAGAATATCTTTTGTTTAAAACGATAATACAGCATTATATTACACACAAAATTGATGTTCGTAAAAGGATTAGACTATCATCAAGTTTTATCCTATATTCAAAGGTGGAGAAGCGTTAGGAATCAAAGGGACAAATAATTTGTGATAAAAATCGCACACGACTACATACACATCTGAAGTACTATCTTTAAATACTTCTGATTTGAAGTCTGCAATGTTAGTTTTTGTTTTAAATATTTCATGCGAAGCTATACATGAGATATCTGCAATTAGCGGTCCCTAATTTTCAATCTATAGACTACAGGGAGCTAGTCACCGATATTCTACATTACTAATCTCATAAAAAAATATTGAAGATGGTAGTCTGTTTAATATAAATATATATTATTTTTACGTATTATTATTATTATATTATATAATATATATAACTTTTACATATTATCATTATTTTACCTAACTTATATAACCCTGACGTATTATTCAGGGGAGTATAAAAATCACATTATGCGTTACACATATTAAGCCATACCGGTGCGGTAACTATCCAATATCAAAAAAAACTTTGTCTGTTTGTGGACGCATCAACTCCTAAACGAGTTGACCGATCCAGACCAAACTTAGTGGTCCAAAAGTAAACCAGGTTCATATCAAACTTTCCCATATATTAAAATGTAATATTTTATTCAATGACTCGTATATCGTTACTGCAGTAGCTATTGTAAATAGTTGGGTTTAAACTTATGCTTATCATACAATGATTAGAAGTTTCTGTGAATTGAATTATTGGAGGCAATACATGTACTGTAAAGTCTGTTTATACGACACCAGAATAATCAGATATTTGTGTGGACCCATAACTTGTATGTTTTTTGTTTTTTTTGTCTTTACAGCTTGTCCCTCGTTTTGCAATTGCATGAGAAGGCAACAGGATTCCGTACATTAGATATATAAGTGGATTAAAATACAAAGGTAAAAAACATAAGAGGTTTCTGTGTATTGACTTTATCTATTCGCTATTGTCTATACAAAAATAGAAAAATCGTAGATATATTTTTGTATGTATTCATAAGTTATAATATCATGAACACAGAAAAACGAAGGTTGTACAGAGGAAGTTTTATTACAACATGCCCACTCTTACCTTGTTTTCTCACTTTTTTGGTGGTGCACCCATTCCAATACTTTCAATTTTGCTAAATATTTTTCCACTTTTTCATGCACTTTTTTCATACAAGGTGACGTGATCTTATGCACCATTCTTTCATTTGTGTTGATATCCTAAATGTATATCATCAGTGTGAGTGTGCACCATAATATTATGGTATGTGCAAATAATGGTGTGTGTGTGGAGTGCATTCTCTTCACTTATGGTGTGTGCACACATTGTGAGTGTGCGTGCTGTAGATATGATGGCATACACTACAGTGTGCAACGTCATTTGGGTGATGAGTTATGGTTGTGTGCATATATTAAAGGTTGATAAATAAGTTAATTAATTCAATTAACTACTTCATCCACTTAAGGTAATAACTATAATTTCATGTTGGTAAAACTGGTAATGCTGGTTGGCATTTATGAAATAAAGAGGTTTAAGCTGGACTTAGTTCTTGTTTGTTTACATGTAAGTACACTGTTAATTATTACAACACTGTATAGTTACATGTAATTATCAGTCTGTGTTTACACCAGCATTAGTTAAGTCAGAGAAATGGATTTGAAGTCTTGTAAACCAATAGGTATACCTCGAAGCCCCCAGTAGCACAGCGGTATGTCTGTGGACTGACAATGCTAGAATTCGGGTTTCGATACCAGTGGTGGGCAGAGCACAGATAGCCCATTGTTTAGCTTTGTGCTTAATTACAAACAAATACCTCGACATGAATACCTTTCATCCATTTTTTGTATAGTGGCAGGACTCATCAGTTGACTCCTACACCTACTCAGTAGACATAGTGAGCGAGCGGACGTATTTTAAAATGGCGTCCCTATTCAAGGTATTACCTGGTGTACGTTAAATAACTCTTCTTTTTGGTGATGCTTAGTATAGAAAAACGCTAGTACTAGCATGTGGTCCCTGTGTTACAGTTCTATTTGGTGCACTTATAACTATGGTAAGTCTGTTTGTTACACAGCTAGAAGCGTTCCACAATGTCAGTCAGTTTGTGAGATTGAGAAATTTGTGGTTTTGTGATTTTTTTGTATCTGCTCTGCTGACTTTCTCAAGTGGTTCTATGATTTGTAATATTGTATGTGGTTTGTTTATCACCTAAAGGTGTCTCTCACATACTTTTGAAGATTTATTATTTGGTTGTTAAAGGTGCATATGAGTAAATAGTTTACATTGCATGTATTGTGTATCTGCCCCATATTCCTACTATAAGTAGTACCGTACTTATGATAGTACGTACATATTTATATGGGAGAGGAACATTTCCGTGATGTATGATATACCGATCTAGTGAACGTACTACTTTGTTTTTGTTTTTCTGGAAGTAGGTGATCAACCGATTCGGGAGTCTTCGTAGAGTGGCTGTATGTTAGCATAATTGTGTACGAAAACTGAACTTTTTGTACGTGGTACTTTATATACTGTAGTGAGAACCGAGTTTAGTACGTTTTGTAATTTCTATTTAATTATATGTGGTGTAACGTTAATCCAAGCCGGGCAGGCATATTCTATTACCGGCCGTATTTTTAATATGTTTCCCGGTGATGTGCTAGTGTTAGTTCCACATACACTAGTTCACCCGCTTCCAGATTTTATTTCTGAGTTCGTTTATATGTGTTTTCCAGGAGATTTTCGAGTCCTAAGTAAGGCCTATAAATTTGCTGATGTAGCAGTCTGGAGAAAAGTTCCATCTAGGTAAATCTTGGTTTTGTTTTTACCAGGTCTATTGGATTTTGAAAACATAAAGACGTGTATATGGAGGGAATTTGGGAACTCTTCCAAATTGCTACATCATCCGCAAGGTATGAAGCGAAACAGAAGTGTGTGTCAGTTAGTGGCATACTGCTTAGATACACAATAAAGAGCATGGGGCTATCTACCCCTCCCTGAGGGACACCTGCCTCATGAGTAAAAATTCTAGTAGGTGCCATCGACATTTTGTATTTTTTAAGAAGTTGGACAACCAGCGAATAATTCCTCGCAGAAGTTCCATCTGTAACATCCGGAACCTTAGACCTGAGTGCCAAATTATATCGAATGCCTTCTCCAGGTCGAGAAAGCACTTTCTCTGTTATTAAAACTATCTGTTATGGTTTCAGTGAACCTAAATGATCATTGATTTGCTGAAACCGTTCTGTACTTCGGGTAATTTTGCATTTCTCTCCAAGTACGTACTTAATCCAGTACTTGTAACTCTTCCTAGAATTTTGCCTACACAGCTGGTCAGGCTGATTAGTCTGTAGCTTTGTGGTTAATGGCTGGTTTCCCTTCCTTTAAGAACGTGAGAATATTCGCCTGCTTTCAAGAGATCGAGATGTACCCTGATGTTAGAGAGAGACTAAGTAGTGCCGTCAGATGTTCAACCAATAGCTGGGTGCCATTTCGGAGTAAGGTGGCTTGTATGCCATCTTCACTAGTCGCTTTGTTTGTGGTTTGTTTTATTGCTACTGAAACCTGTGTTGTGGTTATTTCACTTGTAACATAAGTGTCCTGTGTGTTTTTTTATATTTTATATTTGTTTGTTTATGTGTGTGTACAGGAAAAATAGGTGTGAATATTATTATATTTCGTTCTGTAAGGTTATTGCATAATTTAGGTGATAGTTGTCCATACCAGGGTAATTACGTGTTTTAAACATAATTTAGGAGATAGTTGTCCATACCAGGGTCATTATGTGTTTTAAACATAATTTAGGAGATAGTTGTCCATACCAGGGTCATTATGTGTTTTAAACATAATTTAGGTGAT
>NW_013670981.1:0-24735 GCF_000517525.1 Limulus polyphemus | reverse complement strand
GTGTATTTTAAATATGTTTTGTAAGTGTACATACAACCAAAGTATTTTCAGATTGAAAATAATGACAGTTTGGATGTTCATGATATTTGTGTATCGTCACTAAACATTACTTCACAGTACAATAGGAGGCAGATTACAGAAGAGAGAATAAACATCTGTTAAAATGGAGCATTCACATGAATCTATTGATGAGAACTAGGAATGGAAACAAACAAACAGTTAAAGATCACAATAACAGTACAAGTATAAAGCAATAATTAAATACCATAATAATCTCTCTCCATATATAACCCCTCTACAGAGTACACCCCGACAGTTTCTCTAGAATATATATGATACTTGTATAACGAATATACATTTACTTTAACTGTATTTACAATAGCAATAATTAGCAAACATTTGCATATATTTATCATTCAACGATCAAAGAACCGTTCTCAGAGAAATTCCGTACTTTTTTTTTTAATTTCGCACAAAGATACTCGAGGGTTATCTATGCTAGCCATCCTTAATTTAGTAGTGACGAACTAGATGAAAGGCGGCTAGTCAACACTTCCCATCGCCAACACTTGGGTTACTTTTTACCAACGAATAATGGGATTGACCATCATGTTACAATGCCCTCAAGACGTGCACGTTTTTCAGCGACGGGTTTCGATCCTGCGATCAGCAGATCGTGAGTCAAGCATATTAAACATCAGGTCAAACCAGGCATCGATTCATACTTATTTCTAAGCAGTTAATTCGAATAAATATTCTACATATATAATAGCCAACTGTCTGTCACGCTCTGTATTTTCTGAACAGTTAATCGTAAAGAAATATATATGTATCTATCTATATCTATATATCAAAATGCTTTATTTCAAGAGTACATTCAAAGAGAATTATTCTAAGAAAAAATGTTTCTTTTTGTGAAGGAATTTCATAAACAAACAGGACTTCCTTCGTCGGCTGATTGAAAGAAATATTTCGAAGACAGGAGTATGAACGGAAAAAAACCATAAAGAGAGAAACGTGTTTAAGAACATTGTTGTTGTTTGGTTTATATATATTTCAATATTTTTTTCTTGTTGGTATTATGTACATGCATGATTTTATTGAAACGTGCCGAATAAACTGATTTGAATATATCCCTTTTGATACTTCTTATAGAAATGATAACTGTTAAAAAGCGCTCACTTCGGTAGCGATCTTTTCTGGCGCTCAATAAAATGACAAGCAACGGTGGCATCCAACGGAAAAATCCCCGTGGCTACTAAACGAACCTGTGCGCTCTATTATGCCAGATTTACTCATTGCATCGAAAACTAAACATTTTTGCCAATAATTCATTATAGTTAGTCTTCTTTGCTTAAAAGCAAACGCAATTTAATTTTCCTTATTGAAATAACACATGAAATGACAAAATACGGCTGTAAACGGCCCACTAGACAATCATATTACATATATAATCTAAGGCATTGGGGCTGACTGCACATTTTATATTCATTCATCACTATTTTTAGGAAATTTACAGTTGAAATGTTTCAAGGAGCATCTGCTAGTCTATATATAAACCCTCGTACATTCTTCTCGAAGAATGTCACCTAATTTGTATAGAAATTAATATCAAGTTGTTTTTGATCAATATATATAGATGAGTTTAGTCATACCAGTTACAACCTCTAACAAAGAATGAATTAGTAAACGGAAAATGAATGGGCAACATGGGTTTTAAAATGGTTTGGTTTGTTTGGAATTTCGCGCAAAGCTACACGAAGGCTATCTGCGCTAGCCGTCCCTAATTTAGCAGTGAAATACTAGAGGGAAGGTAGCTAGTCATCACCACCCACTGCCAACTCTTGTGCTACTCTTTTATCAACGAATAATGGGATTGACCGTGACATTATAACGTCCCCACGGCGAGTCGAGCATCCTAACCAACTGGCCATGCCAGGCCCGGTTATAAAATGAAGCACAATTCTTGTCTTTACAAGGCAGTTTAATACATCTCTCTAAAAATACTATGGTTGAAATTACTACTGAATATCTGGCAAACTATACGTTTGTAGAAAGAAAATTATACAAACTGATCACCAGATGGTAGTCAGAAGTATCCTACCACCAACCATCCAAGCTAAGGTACTGACGAATTCATAGCCTAAAGTGCGGGAAATATTTTGTAGTTCTGCACGGATTCCGTCGTTCTAAATTCAGAGCTCTAACACAACGCCATTCCGCGCCCAATACAAGTAGTTTAAACTACAGTAATATAAAACCCTTAGTTTGATAATGGCATTTGTAAAACAGGATGGTCAGAAATCAACAGAATTAAACAATTTAACATCGTACATTACTAACGATACATCTAATTCTATGGTTAATTAATCTATTTCCTCATTAATATAGCACACAATATTTTGCCGTAGAATCCACTACATCAACCAGTAAATCATGGAGCATTCCCAAATTCCGAGGGTCGACCATTATTGTTCTCTATTCCTTACACCAACTTAAGCTTCTGCTCTCCAATCCATTTTCTGATGTCATCGAGCTAAGTGAGTCTCTGTCTGCCTCTTGCTCTTCTTTTTTAGATTTTACTCAACAGAATCTTTGTCATCCTACCCTTAGATAGATCTAATTATAAGCCTAAAGTAATATATCTTCCGTTTCCTACCCACATTTATATACGGTAGTTGGCTTTTTGTACGTTCCAGTATTACGTCATTTGTTTGTACACTGCGTTACTCTATTTCTATTCATAATATGAAAATTTTTTGATTTAACAAGCTCATTTCTTTCACCATCTGGCTATAATAGTGCAATATGAAACGACTAATAAAGATAAATCAGGTTATCCATCCAATGTGTTATTGATGAATTAGCTGGGCTGTATCCGAAACGGTCATCGTGGCATATCAGAGGTAACAGTTCCATATTAATCTAAAAAAACCACCAAGTAGTCACAGATTAAGCCTACAAACTGTATAGGATCATCTTTTTCTCGCGTTGAAAAACAGAACAAGAAGTTACACCAGTCATCAGTATACAAAAAAAGTAATAACGTGATTTACAGGCTTTAACCAAACATACAAAGAAATATATTTTTTACTATTATTTAAAAAAACGAGAAAATTTGTGAGTTTATTCTAAACATAACTTTAAGGATACAGAAAAATACTCTAATAATATATATTATCGCTGTTAATTTGTAAACACTTTTGATTAGTTTGGTGTTGAGCACAAAGTAACACAATGAATTATCTGGACTCTACTCACCACGGTATCGAAACGCAAATATTGTAAGCCTGCAGACTTCCCGCTGAACCACTTTTTTTTTGGGGGGGGGGGGGATTTTGATACCGGAAATTTTAATAATTTCTTACCCTGTGATTTAACTTTATATATTTATTGACTGAAAATTTTCTCTAAATGAATTTTAAGATTCATTTCGGTGTCGACTGAGTTTGCTGAATTTAAAATATTCGTTATTTTTACCATACACGACCTATTAAAGTAAAGAGCAGATATACCTCGAAACAAGTAATCTCCAGCTTCTTGAAATTGGATTGTTTACTTACAATAAGTTCAACTGTCTTGTGTTGAATATAACAGCTCAGAACCATTTCATACACGTGCTCGCGCTATTTAAATATCTTTGATTCGTTCAACACCGAATCAACATTGCCTTTATCCAATTTGATTTGATTTCAACACTTTTAAACTAAAGTTTGTTCACGCAAAGGCATAATAACAGCTACTGTTTTAAGCCTCGTAAAAAAATCGATAAGAACTATGTAATTTTTTAAGTGTAACCAGATGTTAAAATTATATTTCAGAAATAGTGTAACAATATTATTACCTTAGCACAATAAAATTTCAATATATGATCATCTTCTCAGAATAACACGGTTTGATTCTATACCAAAAAACAAACAAAAAAACAAATGTTTGTAGGATAAGTCTGTGAAGTACTTTACTGTAAATTTAACCGAAAGAAATCATTAATTGCTTATTTAACATTCAAATATTGCTTTTAATTATCTATAGCTACATCTAGGATGTTTTAAACTTGACAGTAGCTATTTCGTGTGATATGCTTGGCTATTCACATCCCTGTTTTGTGCGTTATAGATTAAAAATAAAAAATAACAACAAATACAAACATTGCATGGTTTTTCTTCTTTAGAAGTGAGGAAAATGAATTTCGTTTTAGAATAGCTTTACACGAGACTCATTTTTCGAAAGAAAATAATATTAAATGATTGTATACTCGAACCAAACATATCAGACAGAAAACAAAAGGTATCAAAGCAGATGAAAAAAAATATGTTTAATCTGCTGAATGACTCGCTTTTTGGTAAGCCTAAAGCTAGGCCAAGGTCCGATTTCTGAATATCATCTTTAAAAATGATATTCAGAAACTGAAGGCATAGAACGAAATCTGTAAATGTATGTCAAATGCCATGATTTTAGCAGATAATAATAATAACCTGGGTCTTTCGGACAGAGATGCACAGAAATATCTTATGTAAATCTTAGGTGAATACTTGAATTTGTACGGACATTTCATGAGAAATACGGCGCTGATTTCGAGCGATAGATGTCGGGGCAGGCTGTATATAGGAACAATCTTCACTATACAAGTGTCGGTCACTTACTTCAACAAAACTACATTCAATCCTGCATTTCACGACTATTATGTCTATAATAAAATAGGTATTTAACATTAAAAAACACATGCTACATTTTATTTTTTCCAAATGGGTACGAGATATTTATAAACGTATTCCATCAAGATGAACTGTTACTATATTAAGTAAACATAATTACTAGTTCTATAAACGACTTAATACAGTTGATAATAGAGCAGTAGCTTAATTTTCCATAGTGTGTTTACTGTATAGCACTACCTTTTTTGTATTTTCACGCATTTACTAGAAAACGAATAGAACTGTACTAAGATTTAAAAGTCATCAAACTATTCTGAATAATATTACAAAAATAATGAAATAAAATTCACGAAACTTCAGTTAGTATATAATATAAATATAACACACAGAAATACGCATACAAGTCTATGTTACATGTGCATAACATTGTAAGGACATTACAGCAAAATACTTAACATTCAATGCAACAAGTTTTCCTGCAAGTCTTTATTGTTGGTTATTTGAATCATAATCCTTTTAATTTACGAATTACTTTTGCCATATATAATGTCATTTATTTTGTAAACTATTTAGTAATCTAGCTTTTAAAAACTGATATTGTACATTAAATCTTTATGTTTTCTAAACAACAACAAAAAAAGGGTTAACTGGAGAGTACAAGATGATTATTTATTATTTTATTTCACAGATCCTAACAAATTGGGATAGACAGAAGGATAGGTGGATACTTCACTTTCTAAAGTATAGTTATAATCTAGTTCAAACACGAACAGCAGATATTTCATGTCATTTATCAGCCAGACAACTTTAGAACCGGTACATCAAACTCATTATGAGCTGAAGCTTCGCCAAACACAGACGAAATCAGCGTGAAATGGCAGTTTTATGTTCTGTGTCAAACCGATTTAGGTTTCAGACTGCTCAGCTTTAGCTCCCTCGAACAGAAACCAAAGAAAATGACCGTAGATTACTGCGTTAAAGTTATCAGACTGGAAGTGGGGAAAATACAACACTGCAAGTTTTAAAAGTCGTTCTAAGTTATAGGGAGGGGTTTATAAATAATAATAAAACTTCAGTATTCTCCAGAACCTTATCTAGAACGAGTTTTGCTTGTACTTGTTTGGGGTAATTACTATTATTATTATTTTAATTAAGTGCTGATACAACTATAGTTTTCAATCACGTTGTTTCGTTTTACAGATGGTTATAAAATGACACACCAGTAGTCCTAAACAATGCCGATAAATACAAACAACGACAAAGCAATGAATGACACAACTACCACAAAACAAGTTGCTATGGTGATACGTATAAAATGAAAAATAAAAAGGGTGTAGATTATGATGCGCATATCACGTTCATATAACTTTATTTCTAATTGCTAAATTTCAATTTCTTCTTATAGAAAAAATAATGTATAGTTTAAATTCAAGTGAAAATGTTCAATGTGAAAACCTTGCTTAGACATTTCTCGGTATATTAGTTTGCCAGTATTAGTCAGTATATATTTAGTAAATGGTTCAGGCTTATTTTCTTATTTACTGTACTTCAAGATAAACAAATCAGGATTTATTATGTAGAGTTATTATAAATGTAAATTAACACGGGCAAGGTACGAATGTTAAAATGGCGATATATTAAAAGAATAAATTCATAACTAAATCTTTGGATGCTCATATATTCATTATTATCATTTTTAATAGAACAAGCTATCTCAAAACTCCTAAACTTGTGTGGTTAAACAGGTCAGACGGTCTAAAATATCTGAATAACAAAACATAAGGCTTTCTTTTAACATCCACGCTTCGTAAATCATGTTGAGACCGATCTTGGTTAAGCAGTTAGCGTGACGTTATCGTAATACACCAAAAACATATCGCGCTCCGCAATTTGGGGCCGAAAGTGCGTTATAAGAGTGACGGTCAAATCTAACTACTCGGTTAGATTAGCCCACGAGTTGACGGTGGTGGTTTAACTAGCTGTCTTCCTTGTCGTCTATTGCTTCAAAATTGGAGATGGATAGCGTAGATAATCACGACTAAGATGTCGTGGCAACCAGTTTTTAAATAAAAGCAAGCGAATATCAACTGAATGCATTACTTATAAAACGGGAAGAAGAAAAGTCCACCTTTCGAAAGCGCTCGGATTATAGGGTTTTTATCATTTTATGTTAAGATTTCTTGAATCCACGTGTTCTTCTGACATCATGAACTCAATGCATTGCTTATCACATATGAAACAAATATTAACTCAATGCATTAGTCATCAAACATGATTAACTCCACACACTAAGTTATTATAAGTAATCATCATATTTTTATGTTTGGTATAATGAGAGAGAATTATTTCTTGTATCATTCTTTTATAAAGTACCAAAAGTCGATCTATTATGCATTCATAATGATGGTAGTAATTTATAGGATAATATGCACAGTTGGCCGAAATGTTTATAGTTATGTACAAAGCTACACAATGGGCTGTCTGTGCTATGCCCACCACGGGTATCGAAACCCGGTTTTTAGCGTTGTAAGTCCGCAGACATACCGCTGTGTCACTGGGGGGGGGGGACATGGCTGAGCTGTAAAACAAATTAGAGAAAACACAAGAAAGAACATTGATATTTTAATCTTTCAGCGTTCTTTGTTGTGCTTCAGTTTCAAAACATACATAACAAGAAGGAATCCTGAATAGCCGCGGTACTTGAAATGCTTTTAGGCGGGGTTAGAATAAGTTCATTTATGAGAACTTGGGCGTGGTAAAATACACCAATCGAAAGGGTTAGACCTCCTGAGTCCAAAACTGTAATTAGATCTCTAATCGGTCAAGAGATGATTGAGCTATGAGCTAAAAGTTTGTACTTGAAAAGAAAAAGAAACAAACTCAGAGCCGTTCAATGAACCGCTATGCCGCAGCTAAAAATGTGCAACCATTTAAGTGAATGCAAGAATTGGATGCTTGCACACGTACATAAATGTAAAGGTTATTTTTACCCATATTATTGACCAACAATGTTATAATTTCATTTAAATCGTTTAATTATAATAATCAATTTTATAAAATTTCCATTACGATACACATTTAATTTTCCAAATAATTTACTTCTAAGACACCTGACCTGACATAGTCTAGTAATTAGGGTACTCGGCTCGCCCCACATCACCGAACACGCTTGTTATTTCAGTCGTGGATGCGTTATAATATCACTTTAAAATCAGAAATGACTAGCGCAGATAGCCCTTCAGTAGCTTTACGCGAAATTCATCAAATATAAACAAAACTACAAAAAAAAGTTCAAATGATTTACGTGGCCGTTCTATCAGGACCTGCTGGTCGAATTTTGATGGTGAATGAAATATGCTTCGGTTTCAAAAGATTTTATGTGAGCATAACTTATAAACACAGCATGACATACAGTATTTTAGTGTTTTGGAACATTATTTACTGAATAAAATGGGAGAAGTGTACAGCCTGAGGGAAAAGAAAAGGGTTAAGGAAAATTATATTAATTAAGGATTTGTTTTAGATTAGCAATCACTAGACTATTGAATCCTAAGTGATTCCCAATCAAATTGTTTGACAGGCTAATAGGCTAATTTTCCTCTACACATAAACTATTTAAAACGTGTAATTTGTGTTAATTACTTTTGAAAACAATTAAATTGTACTGACTCGTTCCTCAGTTTCTTGCTTCAACTAATTATACGTATTTTGCAAGTAGTTTTAAGAGATTTGTAGAATAAGAATATATATACGTATAATTATGGCTGGAGACGGCTTAAATGGGTAATTAAACTTATATTAAAGTTTTTCTTCATTACCCATTTAAGCCGTCTCCAGCCATTATTAGTCTCAAAGTGGGTTCCTCGTCATCGACTCTTTTCGGTGCTAGCATATATGATATTTTATTCATGATTTGGTAATTGGATCTCTTTTACCGAATAAAAAAATTCTAAACGATATTGCATATATTACAAAGCAATACACGGTCATATATTAATAACATGTATCTACTTGTAAAACTACTGCTGGATAACAGAAAGAATTTAATTCCCCACAGATCCATTCTTCAATCTAAAAACGATAACTTGATGTGATGTTAAAAACATTGTTCTTCATTGTTACAAAAGTCATTGTAAATAATGTTAGGTTATCTATAACATACATTTGATATGTTCGTCAGTGACGTAATAGAAACAGGACTAATGTTTATACACGATGATTCATAATTCATAATAACAGAACAACTATATGAAGCATCGTATGGTCTCAGAACGTTGTTTATTAATGCCAACTGCTAGATACGCTTCCCGTCCTTAAACAATTGATCCACTAATCCAGTTACCGCTGGTCTTGGAATTGTGCCTTTGTAAGAGTGCTTGCTAAAAAAAACATTGGCGTTGCAGTTCAACACACAGCAAAATTAGTCTACTGCAAGTATAAGCTTTGAGGAAGTGTTCGAATTCAGCCTCTTTATACCTGAACAACCCCCTGGTGGCCAGGCGGTGCGCTACAGAGTGTGTGCAAGTATGAGCTTTGATATTTCAAACACTTTTCTTCGGCTGTGAGTGTTGAGGAAGTGTTCGAATTCAGCCTCTTTATACCTAAACAACCCCCTGGTGGCCAGACGGTGCGCTACAGAGTGTGTGCAAGTATAAGCTTTGATATTTTAAACACTGTTCTTCGGCTGTGAGTGTTGAGGAAGTGTTCGAATTCAGCCTCTTTGTACCTAAACAACCCCCTGGTGGTCAGATGGTGCGTTACAGAGTGTGTGCAAATATAAGCTTTGATATTTTAAACATTGTTCTTCGGCTGTGAGTGTTGAGAAAGTGTTAGCATCTTTATATATTAACAACTCTCTAGTAGCTAGACGTTGCGTTACAGTGTTTCCGTCGTAGGTAATTTCCTTTGTATGTCATCATCCACATACCTCCCAGTCTTCCCTCCGACAATGTTGCGCAAACTGTAAATCACACTGTTAACAGTTAAAGATATAGTATGTCAACTAAACATGCAGATATAAATATACGTTGCTTAAATCTGATTTGAATCGGGAGATTCTGAACACTTCATTATCACACTTGATACATCAAAGTCGGATTACATATTTCAAAATAACAAATTATTTAGGTTATATATATATGTGTGTGTGTGTGTGTGCGAGGAGGAATAGGTCTACCCTGAACCTGACCCTCCCAGGTCCATGGACCGAATCCCGACGAAGAAAAAGATATATGTGTCCATCACCAAAATCAATTACAATTGCAACGCACCGAGTTCATTTTCAGCATTAATATGCACTATGTTATATTACGCTGAAATCAATAAATTTTATATCATGGAAACAACTGTATGTGCACAACATCATAACATGTATTATTGTATAAAATTATTAAGCTGCTTCCATTCTCTAAAGTAGTGGTTCTGTTTATTAGACAATGATGCGCACACGAAAATTTAACTTTTTCCTGAGTTAAATATTGAGTTTCCCTTTACTGCACGACAAAATTGTGTTTTTGCAAAGGTCCTGAATCATATTGGTTTGGTTTGTTTTGAATTTCGCGCAAAGCTACAGGAGAACTATCTGCGCTTATCGTCCCTACTTTAGCAGTGAAAAACTAAAGGGAAGGCTGGTAGTCATTACCGCCAACTCTTGGGCTACTTTTTTACCAACAAATACTGGGATTTACCGTCACGTTATAACGCCCCTACGGCTGATAAGGGCGAGCATGTTTGGTGGGACGGGGATTCGAACCCGCGACCCTCATATTGCGAATCGAGCGCCCTAACCAACTCTGAATCATATACAAGATATTTCATGAATATATATTGAAGAAGTTGAAGACCGGCATCACGTGTTGCAAAAAAGATCCACATAATAATGATAAGAAATTAATTTGAAATCTCAGAGTCAGAACATTTTCAGATATTACCTTTAACGGGTGTCAAAAAGTCTGGGCAAAAATCCAGATAATACTGAAAACCAAACAAAAAAACTAAGACCTATAGATCTCTAAGATCCGTAATGTATACCTGTACAACTGTTTCCAGTTTAAAAAGGGGCTGGGCGTAGTCCAGTCGTTACCTTGCTGGACAGGCGAGTCTGACGTCGCTAAATCTCATTATTCGAATATATTACCCCAATAGTTGGAAATGGATACTGTTGACCAGCTGCTTAACCCCGAGGGAGTTCAAAACTAAGGACGGCTAGCGAGATCCACAGTCCAGAACGCCATCCACTAGGTCACACTCGGCTGCGAGCCTCAGATTTTAGCAATATAGGTTCACAACTTACCATTGATCAACCGCTGGCGATTTGATGTTGAAAAATTGTTAGTTTAACCTGATCTCTGTGTTAACAATATCTCCCATGTGAATTACATTATTAAAAAATGTTAGTTTAACTTGATATCTGTGTTAACAATATCTCCCACCTGAATTACATTATTCAAAAAATGTTAGTTTAACTTGATATCTGTGTTAACAATATCTCCCACCCGAATTACATTATTCAAAAAATGTTAGTTTAACTTGATATCTGTGTTAACAATATCTCCCACCCGAATTACATTATTCAAAAAATGTTAGTTTAACTTGATCTCTGTGTTAACAATATCTCCCACCCGAATTACATTATTCAAAAAATGTTTGTTTAACCTGATCTCTGTGTTAACAATATCTCCCACGTGAATTACATTATTAAAAAATGTTAGTTTAACCTGATCTCTGTGTTAACAATATCTCCCACCTGAATTACATTATTAAAAAATGTTAGTTTAACCTGATCTCTGTGTTAACAATATCTCCCACGTGAATTACATTATCCAAAAAATGTTAGTTTAACTTGTTCTCTGTGTTCACAATATCTCCCACCTGAATTACATTATTCAAAAAATGTTAGTTTAACTTGTTCTCTGTGTTCACAATATCTCCCACCTGAATTACATTATTCAAAACCATACTTAAATTTTGTTTTCTTGACCAAGAACCAAATATGTTTTTCTTAGAAACATCAACTTAATCCACGGGGAAGATTGATTTTATAGCATTTTTCACCGGAAGACTGTACTAAAGCAAAGGTCAAATTTTAAAAACTCTTGAATATTACAGTTTTAAACAAATTTCTTCAAATTAAGAAAGTTAAACTTACCAGACGTGGATACACATCTATAATTACAAAAAAAAAGTAGATTTATGAGAATCTTTAGTGTCGAATTATCCATAATACACATACAGCCATTCGATCCATAAAATAAAGCTCAGCTTTATTTTGTTTTTCAAATATATATATGGGAATTTACACATCTACAATACAAACATTTGAGTTGTTCAGGCAAAATTTTAAATATTTTTTTCTCATAGAAACACACAAGCTCTCCAACACCAGTAGCTAGGATAGAAATCAAGTCTACTTCACCGATTAAAATAAACTATGACCCTTCTGTAGCATAATCCCGCTTTTCAGCACTGTTTTTGGAATATCTTGAATTATTTAATTCAAGAAGAATACTAAAACGGTATTCAACATTATAACTAGATTTAGCATATCCTTTTTTGCTTCCTCATTGGCGACCTAAAATGACCCCTTGTCCACTGAACAGGAATACTCTTAATTTATTTAAAAACAAACTGTTGCCTTGCTTGAAGCTTTCGTTTTAATATTTACCATTATTTCCTTTTATAAAGCTATTGAGAACGTGTATAACTAAGAAAGTAAGTACACATATTATCACGTTTTATGTAAATATGTAATAGCCTTTTCTGACGCAAAACATTTATACACTTATATCATAAGAATGTGTTCATTTCAGGGATTTAGATTTCCCAAGACGAGTATATCTTAATGGCATTGGAAAATAAAAGAAATATGGATCAACTTGGGGTACTAGGATCATCCATAAAGGGATGTGCAACAAGTAGTACCACAGGCGTGTAGACAAAGATTTGTAATAGGTGATAATCCACGAACACAAAGATAAATGGCAAAAGTGGTCAATGTGTCACAGGAAACAGTAAGCAACATAATCAAGATGGCTTTTCGTATAGACAAGCGACACTAGTCACAAGTTACTTCCATGACATATCGGAAAAAAAAAGACCAAATGTGTATGAACTGTACCTAGATTGGGAACAACAGCACTCTGTAGTGATACTCGACGAAGCCTATGTGTACCTTGATAACAGTAACACGTCTCATGTCATTTTCTATAGGAGAGTAGAAAAACAATTTACAAAATTGTTACATACCATGTTATGCAATATGTTCGAAGGAATTCATGATACTGCGCTAGCAGCAATTTAGAGATCTCAAGAGCAGATACAAAGGCCAAGGTGAATTCTGCTTACTATCAGGCGAATGTTTTGGACTCTTTGTACCAAACAGAAATGCTGAATATGTATAGAAACTAGGCCAATTGGCTATGGATTCAACAAAATAAGGATTCTAGTCATACCTTCCATTCAATCACCCAATACCTTAAGTAGCTGGAGAATGAAAAGAGTATTCATACTTTTCCATACATTGGTTAAGTTGCCGGACGCAGTGCCTATGAATTTCTGTGCAATCGCACTGTTGAAACAGGCACAGGAAAAACATCGTCCTTGTATGCAAGTTGGTTTATGGAAAGCCTGCAGGGAAAAGTGGTGCGCTTCGGACACGACAACCTTACGGCGAAGCCTCTTGCAATGGAAACTACGCTGAAGGGCTATTGTGGAGATGCATAGAACATGACAGGATGTGGCTACATGGACTGTTATGACTCGGTGAGGCTCCAAAATCGTTTTAATACAACGTACACAATCTTTACATACTGTGATATAAACTTTCAAGAATATGAACAGAAATATGCATTTCTAAGACGCCGACAATTAAAGTTAAGCCTCATATTAAAGAACTAATTAGATTAGTACCTATGAGAGTGTTAAATTTTCAAACAAGTTTATTTCGCGTTATTCCAATAATATTGGGTCTGTGATCTAATAACATACCGCTGTCATTATCTTTCATTTCCAAATTATGCAAAAAATCATCACTTGATTTATAGCTGAAACGTATTCTTTCCATTCAATCTGGTTTATTATAGGAAGTTTAATTTCCCCCCTTTTTTTTTATCAGCACAGAGACGGTAGGCTTAAATATGATATAGCACTAAAATATATTTTACGAGACAACAAAGTGATCAATGGGTATTAGTCATAATCACTCAAAACACAGTTTGCGCAATTTTTCACAACATAAAACAAGCAATAACATATGCTTAAAAAAGTATACTATGAGAAACGAGGACTATTTTTGCTTGGCGTTTAATCAATATTTTTATATTTTCTCTCTCGCTTGTAAGCTGCAACGCCACCAGTAAACAACACTGAAAACTATTTAGTTTCTTTGCACATGTTTTGAAACACTAAGTTTTGTACGTAAACAAAAATCGATACGGAACAAATTATGTATAAGTCCTTATAAAACACAGTTGCCTAAGCATCGAATAACTGCCATGTTATAAGATTGGTGGGGATTGTTGTGTCAAGTTTGATATCTGAATGGCTTACGGTTCTTGTCAAACTTATTCAAAAATCAAACAAAAAATAAGCCTTGAAGCATTACGTCTCTCGCTAGTAAGTAAGTACATAAAATCCGGAGGAAAATTATGAGAAGCGCACCCGTCACGTTTCAGACAAACAATCAAATATTTATTTTTAAAAAATATAGACTAAAAAATTCCTAAGAAAATTTACGAAACAATTGTGGTAACACATTACAACTCAAAAATGTTGAAGTGCTTCAGGCCATTAAGAGATATTATGTAAAGAGTATTTACGTAAAATAATGAATACAGTGCGACTATGAGTATTAAGTCGTCAAAACTTATATGGAGAAACATGAGTTAAGTTTAAGACCAAGCTTCCTTACCTTAAGCGGATGGAACAATATATAACACAAAATAATGACTGAAAAGTAAGGTATTATAAGTAGACGGAATATATTACCAACCGGATATACACCAGAGAAAAATTACCTAATAAGGAAAAATAATAAAAGAAGCGTATGTGTGGACTGTATTTCTCGCTCAAGTCATTGCATAAACATTGTTAACATTTGTGTGTGTGCTTAAAAGTTTAGTCAACGCTGGTGATGAAACAGATTTAACAAGCAAAAAACACTACAATGTTTCACAAAACACATAAATATACTAACAATGGTAAGTTATCGATTTACCATTACCTAAAACACTCGAATTTTAAAACTGAAAACAACGCCATACTGAACATGTATTGAAGCCGTACTTAATGGTTTAACAAAGCCAGTTTAATGTATGGAATAAAATTTCAGCGCCCCCTACAATACAATATTCAGAACTCAGTAACATAAAAAGCAATAAAGCGTAAGTTACAAGACAAAGAAGTAATACAATAGAATAAGCATACAAATAAGCGGGATACATTAATTAATTATATTTGTCATAGGACATTATGTTAGGCCTATTATAGTTTTATAATATATATATTATATATGACAGGCCTAACATAATGGCTTATGACAAGTATAGTTAATTATAACCATGTTTCGCTAGCTTGTAAAAGGCGTCCACACTACAGTATAACAATTGTTGAGATACATTAATAATTAACCAAACTATATAATTATATTTATTTTGTCATTTTTGGTCTTTATATGTGTTCTACTTTTGGGGGAGCCTAAGTGATACAAAAAAGTGTGTTATTAATACAAAATACTTCTAAAGTAACTTTTAACGATAATTAAAACGCTTGCCAATCTCCAAGTCCCATTTCTTCTTTGCTATATTAACAACTTCAATAGTTTTATTTACTTTAATAAACAGGAAAACAAACGTGCTTACCTCGTTTTCATGGTCGAACTCTGGAATAATCTCTTCTTTGGAGATTGCTACAGCCAAGAAAGAAAACAAATGTTATTATATCAATTTAGCTTTCACAGTTGGGAAACCAGAACCTAAGATCTCAAACGATCACTAAAATAACACCAAATCTTTGTTTTTCTAACAATTATAGTTTTTACTGTTTCGATATTTTAAAAAGTTCCAATTAACAGTTGCGTGACAAATTACTTTAAATTCGCGTATTAAAAAGCCACAATATCTTTAATCTTACCGCAAGAAATAATATATTGGGCATTTTATCTTAACGACTAATCAAACCGCTTTACATTAGAAGTTTTTTCTTTAACCATAACACTTGGAGAACATAATATTATACGTGAGTTTTCTCTCAACTGACAAGTCTGTAATATTAATACAAATATCATAAATGCGATTTCTTAGCCTAATAATGCTGTTTGTTATGATATTAACTGGAACAATTGATTTACAGGTGATCTTTATAATAGCTTAAAATATGATGACTTATCAAACTGATTTTATACAAACTTTCTCTTACATTAATTAATGTCTCAAAACTGGACAACTAATTCATTTTTTCCCTTGTATAATTCAAGATTATACCAAGAGATACGTTTAAGTTTGGATTCTGCTAGTTGCCCTTCACCACAACCCCTTTGATATCTTAACCATTTTTGTTCGTTTGTTTATTGTTAAGCACAAAGCTACACAATTGGCAATCTATGCTCTGCCCATCATAAATAGCGAAACACGATTTTTAGCGTTATAAGCCCTCATACTTACTGTTAAACCACTGGGGGCTAATTTTAATGACTAATATAACATAAATATAAAACGTTTCTATACAGAAGTGCAAATTTTGTCTGGGTAGATTTTACAATAATGAAACCATTTTTTTTTTTTTTTTAGTTTGGTTGGTTGGTTTTACGTAAACCTGCACAATAAATAAGCTATCTGTTTTGTGTAAAACGGGTAGTAAAACAGATATGTAGCATGCATGTACATTCCCCTATAAAATAATTTCAGTAGTTATCTCTCACTAGACAATTGTTGTATATGCATAAAATAGCTTCTTGTTCTGTATTCAACTTTGATTATCCACTGTTAGATACGCGTAGGTGTCAAATTTGTCGTGTTAAAGTGACTGTAGCTACAAGTTTTGTCACCCTCACGGAAGAAAACAAAACTTTCACATACATATCAGTTTGTTTGTTTTGAATTTCGCGCCAAGCTAGACGAGGGCTATCTGCGCTAGCCGTCCCTAATTTAGCAGTGTAAGACTAGAGGGAAGGCAGCTAGTCATCACCACCCACCGCCAACTCTCACCAACGAATAGTGAGATTGACCGTAACATTATAACGCCACCATGGCTGAAAGGGAGAGCATGTTTGGTGGGACGGGGATTCGAACCCGCGACCCTCAGATTGAGAGTCGAGCGCCCTAACTACCTGGCCATGCTGGGCCTATACATATCGGAATCACTGATGTGAAACATACCTTGTTATAAAGTTTCTTGTTACAAACAACGTAATGATATTTTAAGATATATATATACTTATATATATTACTGTAACAATTGCAGGCCTCGTTATGCTCAGCCCATGTTTAAAATACGCTTCATAAAGTTCGGTAAATAGCAGTTTTTATTCTAAACTGTATTTGACTTCGTTATGTTTTTCAAGCTAAAGTGATAAAGAGCCAACTAATGTTTAAACCAATGATTATGTTTTAATGTTTAGTCAACCTTCAGAAACACACACACGCAGTAAACAAGTATTACTTTACAAACTCGTACCTTTCGAATGTTGAGATTACTGAAAAACAAAACATGATTTCTCAAGTCGTTCACTTTACAAAGTCCTCAGTGTTTATATAGAGAATAATTCGTATAATTCTAGAACATTGAATCTTAATAGCTAGTATTAATAGGATGTTGGGTTTTTTATTGAGGTTGTTATATCTTTAATTCAATATCACTTTTCGACTGTATGATACTGTGTGTTGATTTCTAACATGTCGAGTGATAAGCTCTTGGATGCTTAATGATTATTTCTGGAACGTCATGAATTTAATTCTAGAATATTGAACATTTACTTCACAAATATTGGTTGTTGAGTGAAGGATATTGTGTGTTTTGTTTTGGGGTGTTTGTTGAATGTGCAATATATAGTTGTTTAGTGTTTAGCTCTGGGGTGGAAAGTTGAGAATTTAATAAGTGGTTTCGTTTGTTTTGAACAAAGCTACTCGAAGGCTATCTGCGCTAGCCGTCCCAAATTTAACAGTGATAGACTTAAGGGAAGGCAGTTAATCAACACTAGCGACCGCCAATTCTTCAGATACTCTTTCAGCAATGAATATAGAGATTGACCGTCACATTATGACGCTCTCTCGGCTGAAAGGGCGAGCATGTTCGGTGACGGGAATTCGAACTAGTGGCCCGCAGATTACGAGTCGAGAGCCCTAACTTTAATAAGAGGACGTTATACGTTTAAACGTACGATACTGTGTTCAATTTTTAAAATTAATCATGATGGGCATCTGATTTCAAGAGATAAACAGCATATGGGCTCCATGTAATAACATGCCCCAGAACGAAAAATAAAGATGGCGGCAAATGATGTTCTACCGCGAAATAATGATGAAAAACGTTTCTCAATTTACTAAAATATTCTACTTTTGTTTTTGTTGGATTTCGCGCAAAGCTATACGAGGCCTAACTGCGCTAGCCCTCCTTAATATTGAAGTGATAGACTAGAGGAACGGAAGCTAGTCAACATCATTCACCACCAACTCTTGGGTTAATCTTGTGGGGTCGAATAGTGGGATTTGATTGTCACTCTTATAACGCACACACGGCCACAATGTAACGGAACGCGAATCCACAGAACCTCAGCTCCACAGTCCAGCAAACAAAACCACTGATATCATGCTTAATCCTGATATAATGAATGTACAACTGATCATACACTATCTCTTCCACATGGCGAATACTCTGTAGACCATTTCAAAAAAGACCGATAAATATATTCTGGATTCATCAGAATTGATAATCATATTCTGGGTTTATCACCTCTTTATAAATAATATTTTGATCAGCTGACAACCACTCTGCGACCTTGAACTAACTAACGAAAATGTTAAATTATAAGATGAAACTGGAGAGAATTTCTACAATCAATGACATGCAAGCACAAAAGAGACCATCTTTCGCTAGTTTTTATATTACAACGATTGAAATAAATCAAAGACCAGAGGAAAAAAATCTATCCTAATATTATTTATTTTCTTAGTTTCTTTTATCTATTATTTAACAAGCTTCTAAAAAAAATATTCAAAGTAGAACAAATAAAATGTGGCCATGAACGAAAACTGCTTTGTTTCTAATGTTTGATATACACACTTTCTGAAACATCGAAATACATTTGTGGTTTCTCACCTTCTTATAATCTTCTGTCTCTGGCAAATAATAAATGTTATATTTTCCACAATTATACAAAGTTCGAACGTTATTACTCTTATATAAATATATAAATATAAATATAAATTATATAAATTATATAAATATAACGTAAATATTTACGTGAGCGTGGAATGGACATGTCATCAACCAGCATGAAATGCAAGCGTGAAGGTTGTCACACTTTTCATTTTTTGAAATTAATTTATAATCCATACATCTTTAGCCCCGATTGCTTCACAATGTTTTAAAGGAGGACTTATAAGAAAAACGACCAAACGTCAACATCAAAGTTATTATCCAGGTGGTATATCGTATTAATACAGAAGAAAATGGAATTTTTGATACCAGTTCCAGGTCAATGGGGCCAACATAAACAAAACGTTTACATTTTGTCTAGAGAGGTAGCGGTTACGTACAAAAAAAAAAGATTTTTACATATACAAATAAGATGCTTATAAAAAGTCATTCGAGGAGAATTTCACGTAGACTATGGTGCTATTTGAAATATTGACTTTTTATCATCATTATTTCTTTTGAAGGAAGGAATCTATAATTTAAAAATGTTTAAAACATAAGGAATTTCTTCACCATTTATGATAATTCCAAATCCACATTTTTGAGTAGTTGAAGTTGTTTTTATCAGAAAGACATCTTTATACAGAACGTCATGACATATCAAAATTCAAAAGGAGTTGAAATACGAGGGGCAAGATCGAGAAACCTGTGTGAGCATGATGTAAGGAAAAACGACATAATGCTGTGAAAGTGACGTAAGAGGGGCAAGATCAAGAAACCTGTGTGAGCATGATGTAAGGAAAAACGACATAATGCTGTGAAAGTGACGTAAGAGGGGCAAGATCAAGAAACCTGTGTGAGCATGATGTAAAGAAAAACGACATAATGCTGTGAAAGTGACGTAAGAGATGAATGTGAACTACATAATTGTTTTCATGTATCTGGCAGCTTTGCTGTATTCTATTTTTTGCATGCTCTATAATGGTCATCGGCGATACCTTTGGAGTCACTACCAGTGCACAAATGGTAGAATTGTTGATATCTGAGAACGTGTCGCTATCGTTATTTGCATCTTTGGATCTGCTATATCAAACGTTAAATCAAATTTGCCTTTGGCTAAAAAATTCAAGCCAGCTGGGGAAAACTGCTCGGCCAAGATTAAAGTGCTTAAATAGAAAGTAAAAATGAATATCAATACATTAAAAAACAAGTATCCCCTCCCCCAAAGGAGATCAACCCACACGCAACAATAAAACGGTCATACATAGAATTCCGAAAACATTTCATAAATAACCCAAATTCATCTCTTATACTCACAGTGTTATATCTTTTGCTTCTTTATTCTCACATAGGTTTATTGACCTTTGACCTCTCATGTTTTAACATCTCCCAAAGCTGTATTGTTTAGATATTTTGATAGGTATGAAGATGTTTTTCTGTTAAAAACTCAAATTGAAGATTTAACGTTATGGTAAATGGTGAGTAAATACCGGTGTTTTTTTCACTAACAGATTCCATTTGACGTTATGGTAAATGGTGAGTAAATACCGGTGGTTTTTTCACTAACAGATTCCATTTATTTATTTCATTTTACACAAATAATACTGTAAAAATGGTCGAATGTTCAGCTATAATCTACATAAAATTATCTTACAGATAGCTAAGTATGCTAAACTTATTTTTTTGTAAGTATCTTATCTGCACACGTAAATTTTTTCTGTACATTACATTTTTTTTCAAAGTTGCTGTTAACACACACTTTAAATCGATGTAACAATTTTTTTATACGTATTTCAATGGGACAATACTTGAATAATAGCTCTGATACTTTTTTTGGTTATTTATCAAGTCAGTTCTCCTTTTATGTCTTCTGCTTGAGATCCATGAGTGACAAACAGAAGTTTTAAGTAAACATCAATGAGATTAGTCTAAGTTTGTTTCAGATTTTAAGTGTAGATAAAATACTAATCACCAAAAACGTCGTAAAAGGAAAGAAAAATAATTTCTTCCCAGCAATACTAACATTAAAATTACCTAAACGCAACAATTTTAATGCTACCAAAAGACGGCGGCGCCAGACAGTCGCTAGTAACACATGCACCATATAGAAGTGGTTATACTTTGGATGCACGTGATGCTACTAGGATATTGATCTTAGATTGTCCTGAAAAAGAGTAATCATGCTTATAAAGGAAGGAGTCTTACACATGCAGCTGGAAGATGAAATAACAATGACGATTGATTAAGTTACTGTCAAAACACGAAAGATCATTCATTTTCCGCTTCTGTTTTTCGTATTCTAGGTGCAAGCATTTTGTTCAGAACACGAACTAAACGAAAACTTAATGGTCATGCTTTCTGTCGAATACACTTCTTCAAAGTATTCTAAAACCTATCTTATGTTGAGCAAATTTTATGAAGATATTCTAAAAGCAAGACTACTAATGAATAACCTTCTTGAAGATATTCTTAAAGACACCTCTACTGAATAACCTTCTTGAAGATATTCTTAAAGACACTTCTACGAAATAAACTGCTTGAAGATATTCTTAAAGACACTTCTACTAAATAAACTGCTTGAAGATATTCTTAAAGACACTTCTACTGAATAACCTTCTTGAAGATATTCTTAAAGACACTTCTACTAAATAAACTGCTTGAAGATATTCTTAAAGACACTTCTACTAAATAACCTTCTTGAAGATATTCTTAAAGATACTTCTACTGAATAACCTTCTTGAAGATATCTTTAAAGATACTTCTACTAAATAAACTGCTTGAAGATATTCTAAAAGCAAGATTCTTGTAAATAAACTTCTTGAAAATATTTTAAAAGCAAAACTACTATTGAATAAACGTCTCAAGGATATTCTAAAAGTAAAACTTCTACTCAATAAACTTCTTGAAGATATTCTTAAAGATACTTCAACTGAATAAACTGCTTGAAGATATTCTAAAAGCAAGATTCTTGTAAATAAACTTCTTGAAAATATTTTAAAAGCAAAACTACTATTGAATAAACGTCTCAAGGATATTCTAAAAGTAAAACTTCTACTGAATAAACTTCTTGAGGATATTTTAAAATCAAGAGTTCTTTCCACACCCTTCCCACATTCCGATTTACTTGCTAACTCGTATATCTATATTAAGAAGAAAGACACTTACTGATAAATTTATTGTAATACTAATCTAATAAGACAACTAGTTTTATTGGTCAGCTAATAGGTCTTTGAGTTATACCTTTCATTCCTCTGTAAAAAATATAAAATGACAGGTATCCTGGCATTATATTGGTAGCGTGTTTATTACATTGTAGTTATCAGTTAGCGATATGTATTTTTTAAACGTCCGTGGTGGTAAAACAAGTGCTGAAAAAGGCAAAAAGGAAGAAACAGGTGTAAGTATGATCAAGACGGCAAAAAGGAAGAAACAGGTGTAAGTATGATCAAGACGGCAAAAAGGAAGAAACTGGTGTAAGTATGATCAAGACGGCAAAAAGGAAGAAACAGGTGTAAGTATGATCAAGACGGCAAAAAGGAAGAAACAGGTGTATGTATGATCAAGACGGCAAAAAGGAAGAAACAGGTGTAAGTATGATCAAGACGCAGAAAACCCGAAAATATTGTAGTGCATAATTGAAGTACCACCACCTGACGTGTTTTATAAATGAAGTATTAGCTATCGAAAATAAACAGCATCACAAATAAAACATCACAGAGATGTAGAAAACGTTTTGGAAGTTTTTGGATAAAAAGTATATGAGAAATTTAGCAAAAATCGTCTTGCATAATAATGAAATTATGCTGTCTTGTTGGAAATGGCTAGTACACCACGAAACCTCACACAATGGCAGAGACTCTTACTATTCCAGGGAAAAATTAAATTATGATTGGCAAAAATATTTCTAACCAACTTAACTGCATTCACTTTTAAACAACACAGTGCGCCGTCGTAGTAAAGATAAACATCCAATCCCATATTTGTCTATACTTTTCTCATCCTTGTTATATAGTACCGAGTTTATCGCTTATATATTCTTAATGTAATTTATAATAGTAGACTTTATTTATTCATATGTAAAATGGTGTTAAGGTGTACATTTATTATCCGTTCCTCTTATTTCCTTTCTCTGACATTCATTTGTTTACTGGTTCTTACCCTAGCTCGCTATTTAACAGTATTAAAATATGCTACAAACAGTCATGAAAAAAATACTTGCAATTATTCAAGATGTCTAACTTGCCCAGCTGCAACGAATTATCAATATTTATATCGTGATACACCCATTAAGTAAAATAAATAATGTAATATATTTATTAACTTGTTATAATAATGGCTGGAGACGGCTTAAATGGGTAATGAAGAAAAACTTTAATATAAGTTTAACATAACAGCAAATGTACAACGTTTCGACAAGGTTTTGATGATGACATATATATATGTATGCAAGTTATAAAAAACAAAACAAATAAACTGACTTACATATAAATTAAAAGAAGAAACGAAACATATTCATTTTAGTTTGTTGTGGTTCTATACATAACGTACTTCCATTGTTTATGTACACAGAACTCGGTAGATAGCGCTGCACTCTGCGTATACAAATATATTACAGTGGTAGGACGTCGTAACCGAACATTCCTGGAAACAGGTTCTAGCAGAATAAATTCAAGAGCCATTGATTTAAGGTATTCAACATACTTAAGCATGCCTTCTACAGAATATTTTTTTCAAGGGAATTCGAGAAAGTAAATAAACTTCTTGAGTGTTTTAGATGGGAGTCATATTGAATAGACTTTGTTTTCAGATATTCGCGTAAGGCTACTGAAGGGCATTGTACAGTTACAGTTTATATTATCCTTATTTATTTAGGGTATTTCAAAAGAATGAAATTTTCTGAAGTTACTTCTTCATATACACATACACACACACATCTTGAGGGTGGTCTTAAACATTTCTTTTACTGATTTCACTTCTTGAGATATTTTAAAAGCATGACTTTTACCGAATATACTTTAATTTCGGGTATTCCAAAAGTACACATTCTACCAACAATATTGAATTCCCTTTTCAAGAGCATTCTAAAAACCTGCTTTCTACTGAATATACTTTACGGGGGATGTTAAAAGGATGCCATCTGTACTGAATACTTTCTTAAGAATATTGTAGAAGCATGTTTTTTTTTATTGAATATACCATCTTCTGGAAGCTAAAAGATTAGGAAGAAATCAAGCTACCAAATTAATTCATAACCAAGACTTATTACCTGTCTAAGGACATAAGCACAAAGCTACTCAAAGTCTATCTAACCTAGCCGTATCTAATTCTGGAGTGATAGACTAGAGCGACATCTTGGGCGATTACTATCTGACCGAATAATGGGATTTGAACACCACCCTTATAACGTACTAAAGGTCCCTAAGGGCGGAGAGCGGTATTTATTTTCAGTAATGGGCTACGAATAATAAACCTGCAGATCCATAGTTCGGCACACTAGCCAATGGGCCACACCCGGCCCACAACTGTTTCAAAAGCAAAAGTTTCTAAGAGATTTATGTTGACACAGATACCAACTGAAACACAGAATGGAAAACAACCGAGAATCCTTGGGACTGGCGTGTTATGAAGCGAAACAGGGATACAACAACAACCTAAAGATGCTCAGAGTTGAATGTTGGGCGCTAGGAACCAGTATCGAATAAAACGTACGACGTGATTCCATTGGTCATAT
>NW_013670980.1:67556-70225 GCF_000517525.1 Limulus polyphemus | reverse complement strand
CAAGTTTTATTGTTAGATCTGTATTAGCAGTAAAGCAAATAACAAGTTTTATTGTTACATCTGTATTAGCAGTAAAGCAAATAACAAGTTTTATTGTTATATCTGTAAAACAACACGAAACTTCCAGTGGCACAGCGGCATGTCTGCGGACTTAGAACGCTAGAAACCGGGTTTCGATAGCCGTGGTGGACAGAGCACTGATAGCCCGTTGTATAGCTTTGTGCTTAAATTCAAACAAACAAACCTGTACGAATCATGTATGCATGTCTATCGTATTGTCTATAAGGATGATTCCGTAGTATATTCCAAGGTAGTTCTTACCTTTATTGAAAAATAAATTAACAGTCTTCTCTAATTTAGACGAGACTAAGAGCTAATCAGAGATTGGTCAATAACATTTTGTAATTGTAGTCAAGGTTACAACAATAGTTAGTTTGAGTGATGGTAGATCAGAAGTCAATGTTACAACAATAGTTAGTTTCAGTGATAGTAGATCAGAAATCAAGGTTACAACAATAGTTAGTTTCAGTGATTGTAGATCAGAAGTCAATGTTACAACAATAGTTAGTTTGAGTGATGGTAGATCAGAAGTCAATGTTACAACAGTAGTTAGTTTGAGTGATGGTAGATCAGAAGTCAATGTTACAACAGTAGTTAGTTTGAGTGATGGTAGATCAGAAGTCAAGGTTACAACAATAGTTAGTTTCAGTGATGGTAGATCAGAAGTCAAGGTTACAACAATAGTTAGTTTCAGTGATGGTAGATCAGAAGTCAAGGTTACAACAATAGTTAGTTTCAGTGATGGTAGATCAGAAGTCAAGGTTACAACAATAGTTAGTTTGAGTGATGGTAGATCAGAAGTCAATGTTACAACAGTAGTTAGTTTGAGTGATGGTAAATCAGAAGTCATGGTTACAACAATAGTTAGTTTGAGTGATGGTAGATCAGAAGTTAAGGTTACAACAATAGTTAGTTTAAGTGATGGTAGATCAGAAGTCAAGGTTACAACAATAGTTAGTTTAAGTGATGGTAGATCAGAAATCAAGGTTACAACAATAGTTAGTTTCAGTGATGGTAGATCAGAAGGTAAGGTCACAACACAAGCGTCTTATGCTTAACAAAAAACAAAATTAATAGCTCAGTTCTCTGATGGTCATCACACTGTCCTTTATTTTGATACCCTATGTTACTGGAATATAATAGTAGTCAACATCGCAGAGAAAGAGTGTTCTAACAACGAAAAGTCCAGTGCTAAAGCTAAATAATTAACTCTTAAGTTGCAATTGATTCAGTATTTGTAATAACATAGAGAACTAAAAATCAAACCCCCAGCAAGGTTTGATGTCAATATAACAGAGAAGTATAGAGGATTTCTTTCAGTGACATTTAGTATTTTATTCTAATGAAGAATGTGTGTGGTTAAATGTCACCGATATTAAGTGTGAACAATTATTAATTGTGTTTGGATGTGTTATCCTTCAGTTAAAATAGATAGTGCTAATGAGATTTCCATTCAAAGTTACTTTATCATTGTTAAAGATAATGCAGAGTGACAAACGTCCTGCTGTAAATCATACTCAAACGATGTTCGATATACAGTTATTACAGTTGATTGAAGGACTTAGTCTATTAAATGTTAGATTTCTCAATAATGATCACCCACCCAACCCCCCCAAAAATTTTTAAATCTTTCTCGTTAATTACGTTTTTTCTCCCCCGAAATAAGATAGTTTCTAATCCATCTTTCATCTTCGGGAACAAAGCTTCTTCTATTTTTATTTTTTTACAATAATCTACGAAATTTCAGATCAATAATGATTTAAAAATTTCTATAATTAATGAAATTGTCAGTTTTTCCATCGTTATATTGATTTATTTTTACGATAGATAATGCTCTTTATGCTCGCCAGGTTTTGATTAAAATAACACAGACGTCTAAACGTGGTTTTTATAAGAAGAACAAATAGATATGAAGATAATAGTCTCAAGAAACTGAAACTTTAAATCACGATTTTTAGCTTTTTTATTTTTCAATTCTTCTTGGCCCTCACTTGGCTCATTGGTTAACGTATCGGGCTGCGTGCAGTAAGTTCGGTAGTTCGAGATGTGGTGTGACTGAACACATTCCTTACTTGCATGCAGCTCTAGGTGCGTTATAAAAGTGAAAGTTAATACTGCTATTCGATTCAAGAGTCTTGCGGCGGCGGACGTTTCTGATTGACTGTCTTCTTTCTAGCTGTTATTTCAAAATTAGGGACAGCTGCAGATGCCGTTCAGGCTGGAAATTTCTATTCCAATTTTAAAATCAGTACAATCGCAAATACCATTGGTGTAGGAGTAAAATAGAACGTTTCTTTCGGAAACACGCGAAAATATACGCTGGATTATCGTTATATGGTTACTCAGTTCAAAGAGGATTAAAAAACTCATTGCGATCTACAAACTTACTCCGAGAACTCCTGTTATGTATGTTCGAAGACGGGAACTTATGTAGCTAGTATTTTTAAACAAAGATTCACTTAGTTTGTGTACACATCCTTTGACGTTATAAAAGTGATAACTAATTAGCTCTTAAATTAGGGATGACACCAAATATATGGGATAAAGTTCCTGTTATTTTAACGTGTGTAGTTTTACTGTATATATATATATATATATATATTAGTTTA
>NW_013670980.1:56798-66556 GCF_000517525.1 Limulus polyphemus | reverse complement strand
GGGGGATTCGAACCCACGACCCTCAGATTGCGAGTAAAGCGCCCTAATCACCTGGTCATGCCAGGCCCAATTAAGGGAATGAAACTCTTTTGTTATCGATAAATAAACTGGACTTTGCATTCTTCTCTTTACTGAAGAGTACGAAAGAACCCCCCCCCCAACAACAAAATCCGTTACAACAGTGCTGTGAACATAACACAACATGAAGCACGATCGAGCATCATCCATTACCAGTAATAAGAATGTTCTTATATATATTTATATAAAACGAAATCTTTTCCACTTCATCTTCTTCAAAAAGAAACAAAAAAAAACACAGTCACGACTCTTTCCGGTTTTCTCTTTCTCTCTCTCTCTCTCTATATATATATATATATATATACATAAGGCCTAGTTGCGTAGCGAAATTTTCTAGTCCGGGTAAGTCAAGACTTTCAAGATATAAAGGAAGTTCTTGATTAAATTTCGAGAATGAAGTGACGAATTAATATTATTAAATTCTGAATTCTAAGGTAACTTTACTTTTTTATTTCTTAATAAAACAGCACGTTGTGGTTAGGTAAGTTATTTGAGCCGTCTACGCGAGATACTGAACTACTTTACTGCTGAACAGGAGAGTGGTCTTTGTGTCCTGAGTGGATTATTAACAAGTAACAAGAGTATCGGTTGCTACTAAGAAGGCCTAGTAATTTCATATGTGCGTATTAAAGGATCAAAGTGTTTGGTTGAAGCGTGACAAAACCTTTTCGCACCGAGTCAACTAACTGGACATTGATAAGTGGATCATTAACAAGTAACAAGAGTATCGGTTGCTACTAAGAAGGCCTAGTAATTTCATATGTGCGTATTAAAGGATCAAAGTGCTTGGTTGAAGCGTGACAAAACCTTTTCGCACCGAGTCAACTAACTAAATTAAAGTTCATGAACAGCAGTTAGCTGCATAATTCTGTGAAATAGGCTTAAGAATTTTATATGTTTTCTTGCACAGGATGCAATAAAAAATGAAACTTCGTAAAATACAGACGAATTCATACGTTTTCATTCATTTATCTTTAAATACATATCATTTGACAACTCCAGAATTTTCCCGAGAGAACTTTTTGTACTTGACAGTTGTGTGTGTGTGTGTGTGTGTGTGTGTGTTTTCTTTACCTGGTAAGATGTGAAATGATCAAGTTCTGAAGAGAATTATTAAATTCGGATTTTCTAATGTTTTTCTTTTATTTTGCGCAATAACATTTTGAGACTGACTTGTAAGCCTACTGGGGTAAAGTAGCAAGCCTTATGCAAAAAGTTACTAACTTAATAAAACATTTATAGTAATTTCCACCAGTAATACACTCATCTCTTGCACACCGTCACGAGGTTTCTCGGGCAGTGTGAGATTATAGAAGGAGATAAGAAATTTCACTAGTGGCTTCTATCGGAATTCTCGTTGCATTATGAACACGATCGAAACCAGTACTGTTTATCTATTTCGTCAAGAAAACTTGCACCATGATAAGATCCTTCATTTTGGCTTCGAATTATTCAATCACGGAGATCTACTCATAACAAAAAAACTTAGTGATGAAATATTTGAAAAGAATTGAAGCAGGCAGATGAAACTTCTGCCAACCGCAGACGACTACTCACCTGGCATATTTCTTTCGGCGTAGTTTCGACAATTTAACATACGCTTAAGAGTAAAATGAGAATGAATATTCCAAATACTCTCAAGTCATAAACTGGAACTTATTTTCTGATATATATATATATGTCTTTTCTTCCCTCAGACTTTATTAGTACATGAACAGGGTTCATTAAGAGCAGACGCCAAAGATTTTCTCTGTTGTTATGCACAAAGCTACACAATGGACTAACTGTGCTGGGTCCACCATAGGTATCGAAACCCAATTTTTAACGCTATGAGTCGGCAGAGTTACCCCCGTCCCCTATGGGGGGGCCGAAATTAAAAAAAGGGTTCTTATTAAAAAGATCTTATTAAAAACACCGTAAGTGTGAAAAAAAGGTGCGTCAAAAAAAAAAAGATTGAGCGTTCGACTTATAGAAATGAAATCAAAATTGGCGGCAAAACTGGTAGCTACACTTATAGCATTGATAGAAAATTTTACCATAAATATTCATTCATTAGTTAGCTGGACCGCGTATTTTGTTTTAGTCATCATCATGCCCCAAGTTGAACAACAAACCACAGTAAGAAAGAAAGTGAGACTCGATAACCAACATTAGCTTTAGAATCGCAACCCTATTATTCGGAACAGACCTATACTTTACAGAACTAACCAGATTCTTTAAAGTATATGGTGGTAGGTTTTCCTCCCTAAAAGTCTTAATAACTCCTTTATAGTAACGCCATAGAAACTATATTAACAGTTTCTTGTTATCACCCGCATGCAGTCCGTACAGCCGTATCAAGCATCATTATTTACGCTAATTGCTTAAGCTAATATAATAAAATTTAGCTTAAAAGTAGGCATTGAATAATAACCGTTTACTGTATGATTCTTTTGAAAACTTGAGCTAGAAACTGCTAGTCTGGTTTGTTTGGTTTAACCAATACTTATGTATCTGCACGTGCTTTCACCCTATATTTTTATTGCTCTAAATCAGCGGTTTTTAAATTAATCCGGATGACAAAAGTTAAAAACAGTCTACCTTTACTCTTAGGTGAAGCTGTAGTAAATAATTCAGACTGATAGCTCACGTGACTTATTTTGCGCGAAAACTTGAGCGGTTTTTGTTGAATAACTTTGCACATGTGTCTTATATTCACGCTAAATTTGACAACTAATTGTTGGTTGTAAAGATCTATCAGTGTATCAAATCTGAAAAAGAAATTCAAGGAAGTTAAGATTGTTTTTCTATCAAATAAAGTTTCCGTACGTTCGGTGCGAAAAAAAAAAAAAGGTGAAAGAAATTCAATCAAAATTGGAGATTTTATATCTCGTGTATTTCTTAACGGACCGTCTTGAAATTTGATATGTGAAGTAAGAGTCCAGTAAAAATATGTGATAGTTTGGATTACTACAGTTCAAGCTACAGATAGTGGAAAAAAAAAGGCTAAACTATCACTGCTGTTAATAACATACAGTGTGCAATAATGAAGATGAAGACGGTTGACAAAACACATGCCCCCCCCCCAGTGGCACAGCGGTATGTCTACGGACTTACAACACTACAATCCGGGTTTCGATACCCGTGGTGGGCAGAGCACAGATAGCCCATTGTGTAGCTTTGTGCTTAATTACAAACAACAACGACAAAACACAAAACATTTTATTTACGTGGTTCGAACGTTTCGAAACACACTCATTCCATCTTCAACGAAACCTGAAAATCGTGTTACAAAGACATTTGTTAATTAAAACTATAGTATCACTATACTGTGTGCGTCTTGATAATATACCATTGTACCAGGGTAAGATTAATGAGGACAGACAGAACTTTATTGTCACACCATTACGCTTTATTTGTTTAGAATTTTACGCAAAGCTAAACAAAGTACTATATACGTATAGAAGTCCTTAATTTTGAGCTGATAGACTAGAGGGAAGGTAACTAGTGAACGCCTCTCGCCGCCAACTCTGGAGCTACTCTTGTCCGCCCGAAATAGTGCAGTGATTCCCAATTATTTTCCACTTGGGCCACTTCAGATGATGACCATAAGTCAATGGTCAGGAACGAGCTTGCTGGGGTATACATTATTCCCCAAATACATTTTTTGCCACTGGCCTTTACCTATGTGGACTCTCGTCTGTTACCAGTTGCCACACTTATTTATACCTACTGAGTTACGATTTAATTATGCTGCGTACTGTTGCCTGTAGCATATTAAGGACCTTTGCCACCGGCTTTTACCTATGTGGACTCTCGTCTGTTACCAGTTGCCACACTTATTTATACCTACTGAGTTACGATGCTGCGTACTGTTGCCTGTAGCATATTAAGGACCTTTGGCACCGGCTTTTACCTTTGTGGACTCTCGTCTGTTACTAAATGCCACACTTGTTTATACCTACTGAGTTACGATTTAATTATGTTGCATACTGTTGCCTGTAGCATATTAAGGACCTTTGCCACCGGCTTTTACCTTTGTGGACTCTCGTCTGTTACTAAACGCCACACTCGCTTACACCTACTATTGCAGATCTATGTTTGGATGATCTTGATTCCCTAAGTTAACCCATATTTCTTCCTTCCCCAGTGTCATTAAGTACTAGGGATATTCTAGTCTTGAAATTTAAATCCTCAATCTGGAAGCTCCTTATGATCTACGTGTTCAAATATTTTATGTCGGAAAGAGCCATTACATACCCTTCCACAAAAGCGATCCATTTTCTATGACATCGCCCTACCTATGCAACGCTAAACAATGTCAAAATGTAATCTGAAACGTTCCGTTCCACCGAGACCGCGGTTGTCAAGCGACTTGCAAATTTGCATATTCAGAATTATTATAAATTAACGTACTCAACCTTTTGTAGTTGACAAAAGTAAATATGTAAATCCTTCTAGGTCTGATTTATAGAAAAATGTGATTATGGCAACATAATATTAAGATGCATAAGACAAGAGGCTGCGGAACGTGACAAGAAGTTGACGTTTTTCCATTTCAAGATGATTTTCTAATTCTACTGCTTATTCTAAAGATAATGGGCAAACATATATTTTTAACAGTTTGAAAATAAAGTGACGCCCCCCCAGTAGCACAGCGGTATGTTTGCGGACCTACAACGCTAGAAACCGGGTTTGGATACCCGTGGTGGGAAGAGCAACATAGCCCACTGTGTATCTTTGTGCTTAACTTCAAACAAACAAAGGTCCGGCATGGCCAGATGGTTAGGGCGTTTGACTGGCAATATGAGGGTCGCGGGTTTGAAACTCCGTCAACCAAACATGTTCGCCCTTTCAGCCGTGGGGGCATTATGATGTGACAGTCAATCCCACTAATCGTTGGTAAAGAGTAGACCAATAGTTGTCGGTGGGTGGTGATGACTAGTTGCCTTCCCTTTAGTCGTTTACTGCTAAAATAGAGACAGATAGCCCTCGTGTAACTTTGCGTAAAATTTAAACCAAACAAACAAGCAAAAATATAGTGACATCTATCCATTAATTTTCAGTATAGTTTATTATCTGGAGAAAAAATCTACTTAAAACCACACGAAACTTTATGTTATGATTATTTATAAGGCATACTATGTTATCACTGAATGTTATAATGTACTACGGTTCAGTAGCTAAAGGCATGCTCTGCAGTGGAGAAAACAAAACTGTAACCCAAATTTATTGTTGTATCTTTGTATCATCTCATGGGATTGTAGTTTCTTTAGACTATCTTCGTTTTTTTTTGGGTTTTTTTGCCCATGAATTATTTATCGCCTAATTTTAATTCAGTTTTTAGTAGAGAACCACCCTAGGGAAAAGCGTATGCATTTTGGAGAAAAATTTCTAATGTAAGAAATGACCTCAAATACACGTGACAGAAATCTAAATCTAGAGTAGAAAACTACGCGTATAAACTTGTCCCCCGGCAGGACAGCCGTAAGTCTACGGATTTACAACCCTAAAATCAGGGGTTTGATTCACATCGGTGGACACAGCAAACAGTCCGATGTGGCTTTGCTATAAAACACACACGCGCGCACGCATATAAACTTGTATCTTACTACCACCTCCCCCTACAGCTAGATTTACAAACTACTGTATCCACGAATCTGCAATCGGCATCAGTGCTTACTCAAATAGGCTTAACTTCCTATCTTCTAGAGAGTAGGGGCAATTTTATTGGAGGTCCAGGGGAGTTAATATCCTGTCTGGTCTTGGAATATTTAAGGTTTAAATATAGAAATCGGTTTATTTTGGGAGCAATAGATCTGGTTGTTTCCTATTTTTATCTAATAAAACTTCAAATAACGTACACTACACACATTAGTGCATCTCTCCTTACCCTACCTAATATGGCGCCTCCTAACCAAGTTTGCGTCAGATGACGAAGAGGTAGAAGACCATAGAACATGCTAATGCAGGATATCGGCCTAGCTGCCCAAAATCCATTACCCGTCAGTTCATGCGAATATTGAAAGGTTTTGTAAAACGAAGCCACTTATTTGACACTAAATTCATCAATAAGAAATGAGAGTTTACAACTGTAGATCAGCGCATCTTCTGTGCGCAGGAGTTCCGTGCTAATGTATTTCCCGGACAGTCTACAGCCAATAAGCCACTCTCCGCAGCATTAAATACAAGACATATTATCTCACAGTATCTGTTGTATCGAAATTAGTTAGGATGGAGGACAATAAAAATGTGCACATGTTTAGCAATGAATTTCTCTGCTTTTATTTTGACTCCAGACAATCGGGTTTGGACTTGGTAGCAAGCTGGAGAACTTAAACACTGGTGGAAAGGTATCATGTGTCTGTTTTGCCCTTTGTAGACTACAATGGTTAAGGGAAGGATAAATATACTTTGGTCAATCAATGACCCCTAGCCTGAATCTAGTTGAACTGCCCAATACTTGGAGTTGCTTTAAAAAATAATAGCAGACTGAAGAAAGGATAGACCGTGGAACACAGAGGTTGACTTATTTGTTTGAGTTGTTGTTTTTTAAACCAAAGCCACATCGGACTATCTGCTGTGTACACCGAGGGGAATCGATCCCCTGTTTTTAGCGTTCTAAATCCGTAGATTTACCGCTGTCCCACGGAGTCTATCTAAATGGATAAATTGGAAATTCTTTGTGCCTCAAGGAGAAGTGATCTGTAGAAGACCATGGTCACCAACGTTTTGTTTAAATATGGTACATAGAAGAGATCTGTGGAATACCGTGGTCGCCAATGTTTTGTTTGTATATGGTACATAGAAGAGATCTGTGGAATACCGTGGTCGCCAATGTTTTGTTTGTATATGGTACATAGAAGAGATCTGTGGAATACCGTGGTCACCAACGTCCTGTTTAAATATGGTACATAGAAGACATCTGTGGAATACCGTGGTCACCAACGTCCTGTTTGTATATGGTACATAGAAGAGATCTGTGGAATACCGTGGTCACCAACGTCCTGTTTAAATATGGTACATAGAAGAGATCTGTGGAATACCGTGGTCGCCAACGTCCTGTTTAAACATTGTACCTAGAAGAGACCTGTGGAATACCGTGGTCGCCAATGTTTTGTTTGTATATGGTACATAGAAGAGATCTGTGGAATACCATGGTCACCAACGTCCTGTTTGTATATGGTACATAGAAGAGACCTGTGTAAGACCATGGTCACCAACGTCCTGTTTGTGTATGGTACATAGAAGAGACCTGTGGAAGACCATGGTCACCAACGTCCTGTTTGTGTATGATACATAGAAGAGACCTGTGTAAGACCATGGTCACCAACGTCCTGTTTGGATATGGTACATAGAAGAGACCTGTGGAAGACCATGGTCACCAACGTCCTGTTTGGATATGGTACATAGAAGAGACCTCTGGAAGACCATGGTCACCAACGTCCTGTTTGTGTATGGTACATAGAAGAGACCTGTGGAAGACCATGGTCACCAACGTCCTGTTTGTGTATGATACATAGAAGAGACCTGTGTAAGACCATGGTCACCAACGTCCTGTTTGTGTATGATACATAGAAGAGACCTGTGTAAGACCATGGTCACCAACGTCCTGTTTGGATATGGTACATAGCGAGAGAGAGTATATTTCACTACTTGTGTACTAATGGTTTTGACAAGTGTTAGGAACAAAGGCCAGACTGTAATTATCCCTAAAAGCAGGCCAACTTCATATTAAAATGTGGACCCAAGAGCTAAACATGTCTCCCTCTTTGTTAAGATGTGCTGTCCTAATACTTTGGGTAACAAAATGTGCGTGTTTGTATATATATAAAGAAATTAAACTTTTAGAAATAAGTCACCTTAAAAAACCATCGTAGTATTTTATTTTGTTGGCGACGTTTCGCTTGTTTGTTTATTTGCAATTAAGCACAAAGCTACACAATGGGCTATCTGTGCTGTGCCCACCATGGGTATCGAAACCCGGTTTCTAACGTTGTACGTCCGCAGATATACCGCTGTGCCAGAAACAAGTATATATATATGTATGTATGTAAAAGGTATATGTATATACGAGTATCCTTGGTTCCACGTCTGTAGCTTCTACCATCATCATCACGAAGAGAAACTTCTGTTGTATTCTTTAGGTTTTCGCCTTTTTGTTTAGCTGTGTAAGACTCGTCGATTATTATATTACTTAAATGTAGCCATGTATTTCGAAGCTGGTGAGCCGGGTTCGAATCAGTGCAATACCATACAATATTTCCTTCCCTTTCAACTGAGTGTGTGTGTGTATGTTATGAGAGTGACAGCCAATCCCTTAGCGTGGATGGTGGGTGATAGGGTGCTTTCCATTGGTAGCCTTTACTCTGGTCAGTAATTAAAAACTAGGGACGGTGGAAGATAGCCTTTGTTGATTTATAATAAATAAAAACATATAAATACATAAATGTAGGGCACTTGTTTGTTTGTTTGATTTAGAGCAAAGCCAAATTTTGCTAACTTCTGTGTCCGCCGCGAGTAATCGAACCCCGCATTGTAACGTTTAAGTCTGTAGGCTTACTGCTGTCTCGCCGGAAGACTGTAAGGTATTAAACCTAATGTGGATCTACTTGTGTAACAGTTCTTTCGATCAATACCAAGCTGCGACAGTTTCATTAAAGAAATTAAATTTCTAAATTATGGATTTATCTCTTTCCCAATCTTCCGATTCCAGTAATACGAGACGATTTACCCATTTTCACGTGATGTCATTAAGCTGCCAATGTCGCTAATATCTTTCGCCTTAAAGTCATCTACATACATTTATAATTAACCTAATTACTTATATATGTATGTAGACATATATATTCCTTTTTTTTGTTGTTGTTAAAATGTTAACATTTTGACATCGTGATGTAATAGTCTAAGATAACGTTAATATTTTGTGTTGCTTCATTCAGCTTTTTTTTTTCGTGTTGTAACTCTCTCTTTTTTTTTCGTGTTGCAACTCTCTTTTTTCCATCTAAATATTTTTCTGCGAAATAGGTCACACTAAAAATTTCTAAAATTTGTTTCGCTGACGCTTTTCTATTTTTATCACGTGCTAACTTACACCATCAACTTTGTTTTGTCGTAATTTTTTAAACTCTGGATTTTTACCCATGTTTATCTTTCTTTTTTGTGATGAAAAATGTCTTAAAAGCTTTACGTTTTACTGTGAATTAGTTAAATACTCGTTAGTGAATTCGGTTTGAATGTTAAGAAGGAGATTTCTTCGCTATAAATTCTGCAGAAACTAAAAATACATTCTGGTATCATTTCCGTAAAGTTCAAACCTGGCACGCTTGCTTACTGGAAAATTTTCAACACTTTCAAAGAGTGATACATCTGTAGTAAGTAAGAAGTTATACTAGTCGATGAACTTCTTTGTGTTTTTTCTTGTTTCATTTTTTACGTTGCTTTTCCGACAGATTATTATTATTAAATTTGTGATAGATTGTCGCACTTCGTAACACATCACAATTACTTTTGTTTTCTACAGAAAGCCTTACTTGGCAATACAACATAATTAAGCTCGTACAGAAAGCCTTACTTGGTGAAACAGCATAATTAAGCTCCTACAGAAAGCCTCACTTGGTAATACAACATAATTAAGCTCCTACAGAAAGCCTCACTTGATGATACAACATAATTAAGCTCCTACAGAAAGCCTTACTTGA
>NW_013670980.1:52871-55855 GCF_000517525.1 Limulus polyphemus | reverse complement strand
ACTTGATGATACATCATAATTAAGCTCGTCCAGAAAGCCTTACTTGGTGATACAGTATAATTAAGCTCGTCCAGAAAGCCTTACTTGGCAATACAACATAATTCAGCTCGTCCAGAAAGCCTTACTTGGTGATACAACATAATTAAGTTCGTACAGAAAGCCTTACTTGGCAATACAACATAATTAAGCTCCTACAGGAAGCCTTACTAGATGATACAACATAATTAAGCTCGTACAGGAAGCCCCACATTGTAGTATAACACAATTAAGTCTTTCTGCATCAAGCCTTACTTGGCAATACAACATAATTAAGCTCCTACAGAAAGCCTTACTTGATGATACAACATAATCAAGCTCGCAGCACAACACAGTTAATCTTTTTACAAGAGACAGCTTTCTTGGTAATACAGATTATTTAAAGTTATAAATATTTACTTTATTTTTTTATTAAGTGATATAATCTAATTCTAGGTTAACGATCACAAGAATAGTAAATTACGAAATGCTACACTTTATATTAGAAATAATATTACATCAATACTTTAAGAACTCTGATATTCTTAGCTGTCAGTTTTAAGTTTTGAATGAATATTCAAATATTTTTCCATTTTGTTCGGTACATATTTCATTTTGTTTAGGCCCGGCATGGCCAGGTGGTTAAGGCACTCGACTCGCAATCTGAGGGTCGCGGGTTCGAATTCCCGTCACACCAAACATGCTCGCCCTTTCAGCCGTGGGGGCGTTATAATGTGACGGTCAATCCCACTATTCGTTGGAAAAAGAGTAGCCCAAGAGTTGGCGGTGGGTGGTGATGACTAGCTGCCTTCCCTCTAGTCTTACACTGCTAAATTAGGGACGGCTAGCGCAGATAGCCCTCGTGTAGCTTTGCGCGAAATTCAAAAACAAACAAACAAATATTTTGTTTATTCTCACATTTTAAGTTTATCTTTCCCTTAATTATTAGTGAACTCTCCTATTCCAAGGCTTTCAAAAAATGTATTTTTCACTTACTCGTTTATCTAATTTACTTGGGTATTAATAATTAATATATTATATAGAGCATCATAACTTGCCCTGTGTTACGTAATCTGGACTTGTTCTGTTGCTTTGGACAAATAGCATTCAGTTGTACGTTATCAACTTGAGTAGCAACTGTTTGACAGTATTACTGAGCAAAGTAACTTAAAGCATCAGAAATTTAATACTAACATTTTTGCGTATCCTCCCTCTTTGTTAGGAGGACTTCATTCAGCTACAGTTGCTTAACATGTGCTGGTATCCATTTAATCGTTAACCCTAACTCAGCTGATATCCATGTAATCGTTAACCCTAACTCAGCTGATATCCATTTAATTGTTAACCCTAACTCAGCTGATATACATGTAATAGTTAACCCTAACTCAGCTGATATCCATTTAATCGTTAACCCTAACTCAGCTGATATCCAAGAAATGAAAAAAGAAAAAAGAAAACCTTCTGTTGTCATCAGTAATGAAGTACAATAAAGTTTTCAGGATCTGAATTACTAAACATAAAATAGATTGTGCAGTGTTGCTCTACAGCCTGATAGGGGCTGGCGTGACCTACCGGTCAGCGTGTTGGGATGCGAATTAGTGTCCAAGGTTCGAACACACAGCTTTGGGGTCTTATAGCTGTGACGGAAAATCCCACTATTCGGTTAAAAGTAACCGCATACATGGCAGATGCTTCTGATTGGTTCATCTCCTTGAAGTCAACAATTTTAAATTATGGTTGATTACGCCTGAACTTTCAGGTTCTGTGATCTGCCTATTTAGCCCAGTAAAGCATAACTTACTGTTCATGTTGTTATTGTCAGTTACAAAGTGCACCGCACGATAAATATCGTTGTCATTGAAATCGGACAGTTAATCCATAAGTACATATATATTAAAGCATCTATTTGGATGACTTGAATTTACAGTTTACATGATTTTACAGTCAATATTTTCAAGCACTGATAAAGTTTTGAAAACAAGACAAAACTATGTTCCAACATAAATAACACGTAGGAAACGCATGTTTCAATATCAGTGTATTGGTGATTTTATTCAAGCCAATTGCAGCTTTGTACTGTCAGTTACAGTTTGTGTTTTAGTGGAACGTTCGTGAAGAAGCTGTAAAGCGAAACGCTGAGTGTCCAATTAAAGAAAAAGAATTTTGTGTTATAAGGTCGTTTATCACTAGTATTAAAATTAAAGGATGTATATTTTTAAAGCCCAGTTTAATTTAATCGACTTATACTTCCTCGTTATTCCCCCAAGATACACTACACTTAAAGAGAAATATAAATACCTTTCCAGATTCTTCTCTGCCAACAGAGTGTGAGTTATAAGTCTTTATCATACTGCTATTCAGACGTCGAAACTGGAAAAATTGCCCATTAGATATATTCAGTTCGTGAATTATCATTAAAATCTAAGTTTTAAGTCCTATAATTTAAACTCATTGTCCAATTCAAGTGCTGTACATATAACTATAATTTCAAATATCATTAATTTGATTTTTTTCCCGTTTTTTTTACAAAATTTCCATGACAGCATTTTATTATTCTTTAATTTCTATCAGCAAATATAAAAATATTATTGACTTTATATCAGTAGATCTACCATATTGTTTACTTTCTATCAGTAAATATAAAAATATTATTGACTTTATATCAGTAGATCTACCATATTATATACTATTTAACATAGATTAATTATTGTTTACTTTCTAACATAGATTAATTATTGTTTACTTTCTAACAGTAAATCCACCATATCATTTACTTAGTAACAGTTGATCCACCATATCATTTACTTAGTAACAGTAAATCCACCATATTATTTACTTTCTATCAGTAGATCCACCATATTGTTTACTTTCTATCAGTAGATCCACCATATTATTTACTTTCTATCAGTAGATCCACCATATCATTTACTTAGTAACAGTAGATCCACCATATCATTTACTTAGTAACA
>NW_013670980.1:51055-52028 GCF_000517525.1 Limulus polyphemus | reverse complement strand
ACAGTAGATCCACCATATCATTTACTTTCTATCAGTAGATCTACCATATTGTTTACTTTCTAACAGTAGATCTACCATATTGTTTACTTTCTAACAGTAGATCTACCACATTGTTTACCTTTCTAACAGTAGATCCACCATATCATTTACTTAGTAACAGTAGATCCACCATATTATTTACTTTCTATCAGTAGATCCACCATATTGTTTACTTTCTATCAGTAGATCCACCATATTGTTTACTTTCTAACAGTAGATCTATCATATAACATTAACAATGGTTCTGCGTCTCGAGTTACTTCTCAAAAATCCCACAAATCTTTTTTTTTCCTTCGGATCCGTAATTACATTTATATGCTGTATATACGCACAAATAAATCGATAGTATCCAAAGTCCAGCCTCCATATTTTATCCTCATTTCATAATCATCGCCAGGAAATGAGTTTACCATTTGAAGTTTCAAACATAATCTTGGTAAACGTACTAACAAGAACTCTTAATGACGTAAAGCGAAAGAAAATGGTTATCGATTCTTTTAGAAATAACGACCAACTGTCACTGACATTATTAGCAGCATCAATCCTAAGTCTCTGTTATCCTGTGATATTGCAGAATGATATGAAAACATTGACATCTATTTTCCTGAAACTCTTCTGTATATATATATATAGCTCTACGGTGAGACTTTTGGAATACTCAGTTTGTTCTAGTAAATATAAAAAACACATTGTAGTTACTATGCCTCAAGTGATGGATGTTTTAGGAATTTTTCATTAGAAGTATTAGGGCTTGCTCTCTTTAAATCCTTGCATATTAATGTTATATCTACTGATTAAGAAAACAACAGCGTTAAAAATATCACCAAGTCCTCTTTGAATGGGACCGGTTTAATTACATCTTAGGTTTACTTACAGTTCTTGGAAACGGTTCTAATTCAAAGAAGTGACTTTATCAATGAGCAGAAAATTTTTT
>NW_013670980.1:40158-51034 GCF_000517525.1 Limulus polyphemus | reverse complement strand
TTTTTTAAGGAAGTATATGTAATATGTTTTAGTCTCTTACCCTGAAGTTAAGCGATTGCTTTTGGGTTTAATTTGAATGAAAGCTTTAGATTTATGTAACAACTAAATTAATGTAAATTGGAATTCTCAATCTGAACGGCAATCTTATGTGCTTGAGGGCTAAAATGCTAGGTCAGAGACCTTTAAAGTTCAAATATAGCCGTCATTGAGTTTCAATTATTGATCAAAATGGAGGTATCCAGCCAACAGCACCCACCGTCACAAGGGCCAGCTTATTCAAGCTCTTTGAACCGAATAACGGGAATGACTGTCATTTTTATTAAACGCACAAATCTAAATCTCCAGAGTGTGTTCAGTGGCATCACGTATTGTATTGGACCCTACGATGAGCAGCCCAGCACGCTGACCACTAGTCCATGTCAGGTCAATCGTAATATTAGATGAGATTTGGTAAATAACAAAAAAAAATCAATCAATATGAAATTTGAATCATTACAGCTTTTATTTCAAAATATATGCAGCTATTGTGGTACAAAATCGGAAAATCGGTAGGGAGCATTCTACAGAAGCTATGGTCACGTGTCATTAATTTAAACCAATGGCCTCCTTACTTTTCCTTAATCGTCGGATCGATGAAGGTCGTTTGGGCGAAGCATTGATCACATAAGTATTTTGTTTTCTTTTCATCAATTTTAACCATTTCTTTATATTTTTTTTATCGAGTGATAATCTGACTTGCCCTAAATCAAAAGAATAAGTAAATTTTAATGCATTTCTCACGTTGATGTGAAGAAAAAAAGAAAGTTTATGGTTAGATAACAGTAGTGTCGCTATATGAGAAGGCACAGGGGGTACGGTCCCTCCTTGGAAAATGTGTCGTAGTAACTAAATTCATTTACCACGTTCGTGTGAAGAAAGAAAGTTGACGGTTAGAGAACAGTAGTGTCGCTATATGAGGAGGCACAGGGGGGGCACGGTCCCTCCTTGGAAAATGTGTCGTAGTAACTAAATTCATTTACCACGTTTGTGTGAAGAAAGACAGAAAGTTGACGAGTAGAGAACAGTATTGTCGCTATATATATATATGAAGGCACGGGGGGGGGTCCCTCTCTTGAAAATGTGTTTCCATTAAAACAAATAAATAAACTGTGTTGATTATTCGCAACTTTTCACATTATTAATGAATAAATTTTTTAGCGACTGTTCTATTAACTTCTAGGTTAATAAGATACTTAACTCATCGTGTGTTTTTTTCTTGTATCTCACTCAGTAGGGAATCATCAATAAGCTATTTTAGATTTTTAAATGAACATAGGGACAGAAAAGGATGTACAGTACCACTTTGTATCCTCCTGTAAAAATAAATCCTGATACATTTCTTTCCTTCTATAGGTGTAAACCAGCGTTATTCAATAAGTTCTTCTGCACTGAGTTCACTAGCAAAAGATATTTGTGACGTCATCTTTAATAACGTTGGCAGTTTGCCAAAATATTTTATGAGTTTAAAATCTAATGTTCTACAATGGTTACTACAACTTTAGTGATGCTTTTTTAATACTCTCTATCTCTCTCTGATACTTCTCGTTATATAACACGTGGATCAATATGGTTATCTCAAAGTCACATTGTGACTTGTACACACAACACAGAAATAAAAGACTTGGATTACTTGTATCTCAAGGAAGGCTGATGCTCGTCCATGAAAATTAAATTTCATTTTTTTAATAGAACCATCATTGAATGGCATGCTTTATATATATATTCTTTTTCGCAAACGTGAAATGTGTTTGTTTTAAAATTTCTCGAAAGAAAGGAATAAATGAACGAGTTTTCAAATTCAACTGCATTTTGTGATTTGAGATAAAAGCCTTGCTTTTAAAATGTTTAATTTTAGCCTAATTAGTTAAGACTAATCTATCATATATAAACGTGTAATGTATAGCTTTATGTCACTGTTCCTCAGATTTTACCACGAGAAAAGATCCCTAGACACCAGCAACTCAACCAGCAGCCTAAAGATGCTTTAGAAATAGCCCTGAATGTAAGTATGACTATAATATTACAACCACTTTTTCTGTGTGTGTGTGTGTGTGATGAGATTCGAAATCTTCTGGAAGTTAACGAAACAATGGGGCCGGGCGTGGCTTATGGTTATCGTGCCCGGACTGTGAATCTCATGATTCAACGTTCGCGCCCCGTTGTTATAAAGAAAAAAAGAGAAATATTTTGATCAAGTCTCATTATTCGGTCAGACATTGGGTGATGTTGATTAGTTACCTTCCCCCTTGTATACCAGCACAACATTAAGGATACGTGTATTTTGAGACAAACAAACAAGTAACACGAGACAACCATTGAGTAATAACGAATACTCAGATTGCACTGTGCTAACGGGTGCTAGGTAGAACCATGTTTCTCATTATGGTCGCTACGTAACAGTTGTTTACGTGCTGAGTTATTAAGATACATATAATAAATATTGCCTTTTTCCACATGACTTTGGCTTTCAAGTAGAACTCCGCCACAAGATGGCGTTCAGCTATCACTGGATGGTGAAGCGAAAAGTAATTTAATACATTGTGAATTTTACTATACTTCATTCAAGTGAAACTATATTATTTCGTATGATAGTCGAGATCTTTCCAGGTCACTAACTTATTCACGCGTTGTGTATAAATGCAGAAACGACTAAAATTACTTTAGCATGTCTTTCATAATATACAGGTAGTCTTTATATCCTTCAAGTTCACAATCTGAGGGTCGCGGGTTCGAATCCGCATCCCACCAAACATGCTCGCCCTTTCAGCCGTTGGGGCGTTATAATGTGACGGTCAATCCCACTATTCGTTGGTAAAAGAGTAGCCCAAGAGTTGGCGGTGGGTGGTGATGACTAGCTGCCTTCCCTCTAGTCTTACACTGCTAAATTAGGGACGGCTAGCGCAGATAGCCTACGTGTAGCTTTGCGCGAAATTCCAAAACAAACAATCCTTCAATGAGTCATTATTTTCTCAGTATTGTCATAGAAGAGCTGTTGTTATTTAAACAAAACGTATGGAGTAATTGCTGAGATAAGTACTTTGAAAGCATCTTCAACCACGTGTTCTGATTTCAGTTTCATATAAAGCACGGTGTAATAAATCCATCGAAATTTAACAGTGATCTTCTTATAAAAAGTGGAATATATTTTTTACGTATCACAGAGAAGAAGTTTGTTGCTTTGTTCTGTTGAAGGTTTTAGGAAGCTATTAATATTTAAACAAATTCTAAATTGCAGCTACAATTATGCAAAGTATTGTCAGAAGTTTAGCAATCGATTTGTGTTGATGATCAAATGAAATTCAGTTAACTGGAACACGAATCTCATAACATCAGAAAGAAGAAACAAGCATACGTAGCCTTTCCTGTTTATTACATAGTTTACTCATTATGCATAAAATATGCATGCTTATTCCTCTTCTTCAGCATTAAAAATGGCAAGTTCGTTTACATTATCCTGAACAATATGCACCTCTAAAATAGGTCTACAAAATTTCATTAACCAGACTTGCCTACTTTTGATTCTAGAGTCACGTGAAGTTTTCAGGAAATTTCAAAATTTTCAGTAACCTCTATATTTGTTCAGAAATGTAAAACAATTATAAAAGTATCCCTATTTTATTGGTATAAATGTAAAGAAGAAAGTTCAGTGTGCAAAATTTAATTGTCAACAATTTTTAATTTGCTTTAAAATAACTTGTTTTTTTTTGCCATTATTTGCTGGTAAAATGAAATTAAACTCCCACAAAAAGTGATGAATATCAAACGCAGGACCGGCATGGCCAGGTGGTTAGGGCGCTCAACCCGCAATCTGAGGGTCGCGGGTTCGAATCCCCTCTAGTCTTACACTGTTAAATTAGGGACGCCTAGCACAGATAACTCTCGTGTAGCTTTGAGCGATATTCAAAAAACAAACAAACAAACCAGACGCAGTACCAAACGCTGAGTCAAGCACTTGCAATGCCAGCACCTAGCTACCATGGCCAGCCGATCTTTGCAGTATCTTTCAGAAATGTTACGACGTATAGTAATCCTAGCGCTAGCAGCATGAAACAATGAATTCATTCTGCCTCTACTTAGCTGAGGCACTTATCTACTTTTTTATAGTTCTAGTTAAATATTCATTATTAAAAGCTTGCCACATCAGTGATGAATGAGAAAGAACACTGATTAATGAAAATAAAAAATAGCCTCCTTCCCTTTCTTCCAGTCACTCTCGTTCCCAGAGTTCATTTCACATAGAACGAAAGGGTCATCCGGTGAATACTTCTTCCGGCACTTACTCACACATTGTCATCCTTGAAGGTAACATATTTTCCAGTCCCATGTAATCTACTTGATAATATGTAAATAGAGTAAAGTTGTAATGGCTGTATTTGATTTATAGACTAATACACCTAATGAGGGCCTTTATGAAAACAATACACGTAATGAGAGCCTGCGTGACAATAGTACACATAATGAGAGCCTGCGTGTCAACATTACGCGTAATGAGGCCCTGTGTGACAACAATACACGTAATGAGGCTCTGTGTGACAACAATACACGTAATGGGGCACCGTGTGACAACAAAAACGTAATGGAGCACCGTGTGACAAAAATACACTTAATGAGCCCCGCTTTAGAACAATACACTTAATGAGCCCCGCTTTAGAACAATACACGTAATGAGGCTCTGTGTGACAACAATACATGTAATGGAGCACCGTGTGACAAAAATACACTTAATGAGCCCCGCTTTAGAACAATACATGTAATGAGGCCCTGTGACAATATTCTGTTTTGCATATTACTCCCAGTAATAATGGTTACAGTACAAGTGTCTTGGGCTGATGTGACACACAAAAATACGTGAAATTCATCCAAAAACACTTCAGTAACAAAAAAAAAAAGATACAAAAATTATATTTTACCTCAAACAATAGATGATATCTCATAAACACAACAAAATAAGGCAATCTGGCATCTCGTAAACACAACAAAATAAGGCAATCTGGCATTACTCATATCGTAGCGCTTTATTTATATGCTGTAAATTTGCTTTCAAATTTACCACATCATAATATTGTTCAATATAATCCAGAGATGATTACTTTGCAAATTCGGTTTTATAGAACAATTATAAAATGGCGTAATGTGAGTCATGTCAAGTTGCTTTATTTTGCTGTGTTTTTGAGACATCACCTACTGTTTAAGCTAAGTTATAATTTTGGTTGTTGTTGTTTTTTCGCTCAAGAATTTTAGGATGGATTTATATTTTAGAAAGCATGTATAAAATAGGAAATATACAGATATTTGCCTTTTTTAATTATCAGCGAACTCTGCTGGACAAATTGAGTAATCAAAGTACCGTTTATTAGTCAATCGGTAAACAGATCCCACAATACTTTAACACTGTTTAAATCTTAGAGTGAAAACAAAATAACTGAATACATGTTTATATTTGTTTTTAGGCTAAATTATCAAATAGGCAGTGTCATTCAGATTGATATTGTTGTAAAAATGTTTTTTGATGGAGAATTATTTTAAATTAAATGGTGAAAATAGTTCAAAATCTTGCTCATGTAAGTGTAACAAATTGGCTCATTTCTTCCTTAATGTTTTTACAAGCTTGAGCATTGTTATGGTTTGTATGCCACGTTTACACCCACGCTAAATGTACCTCACTAACGTAAAAATAAACTTACTTGTACTAAGTAACTCGGTGTACGCGATAGCTAACACAAATTCAAATACTTCACTAAAACAAAACTTAGACTGAAACAAAAACAATGACTGTTTTTCTCTACCGGCTAGAAACATCTCTATTTCTTGACACATCACTGAACCTCGAATTTACGAGAAAACCTGACGTAAAGAATCTTCAGATATTTCTATGCCTACATTATTAAACTTTTCTTAATATCATCATAATGACCCGCAATTCCCTCTAGCACACAAATAACCTACAACATTAAAAATATAGCTTACAATAAAGCTGGGCAGGCATGTGAGCGTATTATCAGCACCGATAATAATGAGAGCCTGCGTGACGACAATACACGCAATAAGAGCTTACGTGACAACAATACACGAAATGAGGCCCTGTGTGACAACAATACACGTAATGAGCCTCGCGGGAGAACAATACACATAATGAGAGCCTGCGAGAGAACAATACATATATAATGAGAGACCTGTGATAACAATACACGTAATGAGAGCCTGCATGACAACAGTACACGTAATGAGAGTCTGCATGACAACAGTACACGTAATGAGTCCCGCGAGAGAACAATACATATAATGAGAGACCTGTGATAACAATACATGTTACGAGAGCCCGCGTGACAACAGTATGCACGTTATGTAATAAAAATCGACACAAAAAATTAGGGTACAATTAAAAACAACTAATTATATAATACAAGCATGCACATATACGTACATTTATGCACTTAAATAATATGCAAATTATGAAATGATAATCTTTAAAATTAAAAATGTAAAACATTTAAAACAAGTATGCATAGACATACACAAAACTAATGTAAAACAACCATTTTACTGAAAACACTTAAATTGTCTTACTTAGTTTATAGCTGATATGATTACAGAAAGTTAAAATGCTCGTTGATGCCGTTTCGCTTGAGGTTTCCAAGTTCAATCATTATTTTATTTTTCCTTGTGAGGCATTAGTTAAGGCTGCAATTTTGAAACGTTTCAAGGGTATGATTAAGAGAGTTGAAATGGCGAGCTACTGGTTGATCTGGTCAGCATTGATTATATGTTTAATATGTACGCAAGCACGTGCAGATAATAATCTTCTAGTTTCTCCTTTATAAAGTTGTCCGCAGTTTGCACACAATATACCACAGCAGGTGGTAGGTTATTACTATCAAGTAAAATGATTCGCGATGTAGCAGGTGGTAGGTTATTACTGTCAAGTAAAATGATTCGCGATGTAGCAGGCGGTTGGTTATTACTACCAAGTAAAATGATTCGCGATGTGGCAGGTGGTAGGTTATTACTATTAAGTAAAATGATTCGCGATGTAGCAGGCGTTAGGTTATTACTATCAAGTAAAATGATTCACGATGTAGCAGGTGGTAGGTTATTACTGTCAAGTAAAATGATTCGCGATGTAGCAGGCGGTTGGTTATTACTATCAAGTAAAATGATTCACGATGTAGTAAGCGGTAGTTTATTACTATCAAGTAAAATGATTCGCGATGTAGCAGGTGTTAAGTTATTACTATCAAATAAAATTATTCGCGATGTAGCAGGTGGTAGGTTATTACTATCAAGTAAAATGATTCGCGATGTAGTAAGCGGTAGTTTATTACTATCAAGTAAAATGATTCGCGATGTAGCAGGTGGTAGGTTATTACTATCAAGTAAAATGATTCGCGATGTAGTAAGCGGTAGTTTATTACTATTAAGTAAAATGATTCGCGATGTAGTCTGCGGTAGGTTATTACTATCAAGTAAAATGATTCGCGATGTAGCAGGTGGTAGGTTATTACTATCAAGTAAAATGATTCGCGATGTAGTCTGCGGTAGGTTATTACTATCAAGTAAAATGATTCGCGATGTAGTCTGCGGTAGGTTATTACTATCAAGTAAAATGATTCGCGATGTAGCAGGTGGTAGGTTATTACTATCAAGTAAAATGATTCGCGATTCTGCGGTAGGTTATTACTATCAAGTAAAATGATTCGCGATGTAGCAGGTGGTAGGTTATTACTATCAAGTAAAATGATTCGCGATGTAGCAGGTGGTAGGTTATTACTATCTGAACGAGCTCGCGTACACGTTACAGAAAAGAATTTACGTCATTCAAAACTCGGTTTGTCGCAGTTTTACGTTTTTACTTTTGTATTGCCGATGGTACAAACCAAGAATATCTTGAGGTGTTAAGAGCACTCAAATTGAAGGGGGAACGGAGAGGAACGTCGTTGTAATTGTTAAAATAAAAATCGATTTCGTCCTCATTTTTAACAGAATCGTACGCATGGGGGAGTGTATCAAAAGTGGTATGTCGTCACTGACTAACTGGCTTAGCCTCAACTGAGACGTGTGACACTTTATCAACCATCGGTGAAGTTTTTTTTTAGCTTGATTTCAATATATGTTTCGTGCAAAATTAATGTTAGGTGCCAATTTTGATGTTCCTTAGTGATTGGTCAATGGTATATTTAAAATCACGCTACATTTATTTATATATTAAACCACCGGTAAAATATACAATTCTTTCATTAAATATATGCAGTTTTTCTTGTTAAGAAATTACAATTCCAGTCTTGGATTTATGTTTCTTACTTCGAGACTTGTAATTTTTTTTGTAACTCCTAAACACGGGAAGATAACACGTCTCAGACAATACCATTTTGGATTACGTTTATCTCTAATGTGCAAAACAGCTTGGCCAAGGGCTTTAATATAGTATTAATACGTTGATGTAGAACTGAAAGCTTGTTTACAGAAAGAGAAACTGTAAAGATTCAAATGCCTGTAAAATCTCAAAATAGCATATTAAAAGAATTTTATAGGTATGAATTGAGGTTTGGTATTTACAGCCTGAATGTCATATTTTGCGACACGTGGGCTAAACGGCTGAGTCAGAGATCATAAGGTTCAGACGTAGCCGTCCTTAATTTGAAACCGCTGCTATAGAGGGAGGGAAACAGTCAGCAGTGCTCACTGCGACTGTTCTTAACTGAATTGTAGGATTGACTGTCATTTTTAAAAACATCACTCAGCTAAAAGTGTGTAGTGTGTTCAATAATGTATAGCAGGTTCGAACCTTAGACCTTCTGTCCGCAGTCTCGTAGATGCTTCACTTGCAACATTTTGTATGTTAGCATATCTAACAAAATCTGGGGTATATTTAGACCTAAGTCTGATATGTATATTGGACAGTAAGCGATTCAAAGAGTAACATTATTCAAACTAAGTTTATAATCAAATCTTATTCGAGTTTTCTTTAAAAACCGTGACTTATTTATTTGGAAGAAAATTTAAAAGACGATCATGTGTACAGAAACAAGTTTGGTAGAAGAAAAGTAAGGCGCGGGATTTGCCCAAATATACAAATACTGTGTTTTACCACAAAACTATACAATGGGTTATCTGCGTTCTGTCCATCGCGGCAAATCGAACACTGAGTTTTAGCGTCTGTAAACTTACCGCTGATCCAACGGGAGAACACATACAAGTGATATAAACAAGTGAACGAGTAACAGATCTGTTTTTATAAACATACAAAACAAATGTGATTCATCTTACCTGTAACTACCTAAAACAGAAAGTCACAATAGTGTAACGACTTTACACCATGAGAGTGCCGGAAAGAGACTTATTACATAATAAAACAAATTTGAATATCTATATTAGTTTTCCAAAGAAAACTAATAAAATTGGTGTGCTATTATTTCATAAAATATATTTATGTTTCTGCTTCATTCCTTCTATTACAAGTTTAATTCAATGTGGTTTGGTTTGAATTTCGCGCAAAGTTACACGAGGGCTATCTGCGCTAGCCGTCCCTAATTCAGCTGTGAAAGACTAGAGGAAAGGCAGCTAGTCATCACCACCCACCGCCAACTCTTGGGTTACTCTTTTACCAACGAATAGTGGGATTGACTGTTACATTATAACGGCTGAAAGAGAGAGCATGTTTGGTGGGACGGGGATTCGAACCTGCGACCCTAAGATTGCGAGTCGAGCTTGCGTTTGGTATTCATAATTTTTTGTGGGAGTTTGTTTCATTTTAGCAGCAAATAATGGTAAAAAACAAGTTATTTTAAAGCAGATTAAAAAATTTTGACAATCAAACTTTGCATACTGAATTTTCTTCTTCCCATTCATGCCAATAAAATAGGGATACTTTTATAATTGTTTTATATTTCTGAACAAATATCGAGGTTACTGAAAATTTTGAAATTTTCTGGAAACATCACGTGACTCTAGAATCAAAAGTAGGCAAATCTGGTTAATGAAATTTTGGAGACCTGTTTTAGAGGTTCATATTGTTCAATGACCAATAGAGGCTAATTGGCTGAATATTACAACATAGTATCCCGTGCTAGAGACCAATAGAGGCTAATTGGCTGAATATTACAACATAGTATCCCGTTCTAATGACCAATAGAGGCTAATTGGCTGAATATTACAACACAGTATCCAGTTCTAATGACCAATAGAGGCTAATTGGCTGAATATTACAACACAGTATCCCGTTCTAATGACCAATAGAGGCTAATTGGCTGAATATTACAACACAGTATCCCGTTCTAATGACCAATAGAGGCTAATTGGCTGAATATTACAACACAGTATCCCGTGCTAAAGACCAATAGAAGCTGATTGGATGAATATTATATACCTACAAATCATTAGGGGGGCTAAAGACAGACATGCATGGGCGTTTAATTTCATAAATATTATCTTCAGACCAGAGCAAGCTACGTACCTACTTAGATCAAAACCAAAACCCAGCCTAATAACAAGCACAGCTAAATAAATATATTTTTCTTATTTATAAAGATTAAAATATATTGTTTCATTAGTTCGTTGCCCTCGTTGCTAATGTTACATTCGGCCGTAAAATCAATAATATCCCACGGTCAACTTAGAAGATTTTAGGTTAGTCCTAAATCCATATACTGATCACACAGTGTAAAATACTGTCTGTAATAAAATATTACAAATAATAAATCTGGATATATATATTAAAAAATTCTAACCAATACTGTTAATGAAAGTAACGTTAAAGATATAACAAAGTGTTCCTCTCTTATGGAACGTAGAAACATTACTTAAATAATTATCTGACAGATATACTGTTTTTTTTTGTTTT
>NW_013670980.1:38773-39588 GCF_000517525.1 Limulus polyphemus | reverse complement strand
AGTCATCCCCACCCACCGCCATCTCTTGGGGCTACTCTTTTACCAACGAATAGTGGGATTGACCGTCACATTATAACGCCCCCACGGCTGAAAGGGCGAGCATGTTTGGTGTGACGGGGATTCGAACCCGCGACCCTCAGATTGCGAGTCGAGTGCCGTAACCACCTGGCCATGCCGGGCCAACAGATATACAAAGGTGTTTGGTGTGACTTTAGAGTCTCATATTAAAAGGGTGAATTAGTCGTTAACGTGACTGTTTGTCTGCTGTAGAGCAAAGTCACATTGGGCTATCTGCTGTGTCCATCGCGGGGAATCGAACCCCCTTCTTTTAGCGTAGTAAGTCCGTAAGTTTACCTTTGACCCAGCGGGGAGTGTCACTGACGTGAATGTTAAGTTTCGGGTCATCCAGATTCATAGCAGTGTCGCTGAATATATATTAAAAACTTTTTGTTTTTTTAAATCACCAACCTGTATTTAGTTGACTCATTTAAAATAACTTCAATGGAATATTCCTGGTTTGAAAAGAAATAAAGAACCGGAAACCTATATTTCAAATAATAATATTGTGTTATTAATCCTTACCCTAAAAACCTTATTTCTAAATTACTTAAATAAAATTGATAACAATTACAATTAAGCCCTCTTTAATCTAATTTACATCATAATAGTCACTGTTCATGAAAGTTCATGATATAAATAGCGCCTAGGCTACTACTGTACTTGTCGTATCCCAACCGGCCTAATGAGCTCTGGTATTGGGAGAAATGCCTCGTCGACGGCCCGGCATTGCCAGGTGGTTAAGGCACTCGACTCGC
>NW_013670980.1:22109-37828 GCF_000517525.1 Limulus polyphemus | reverse complement strand
ACTGCTAAATTAGGGACGGCTAGCGCAGATAGCCCTCGTGTAGCTTTGCGCGAAATTCAAAAACAAACAAGCCTCGTCGACATTGGATATGGCAAATGTAGCATGTTTGACATAATGGAACGTAATTTTCTTTTCTTTCACTCATGAGATTTTAGAATTTATAAGTTATGTAATATTTTTAAAAGACACTTGTATGAATATGTTTCCAAAATGTTGCGTTAACAGATTATTTTCTTTTGTGAAACCTATAGGTTGTAGAGTGTTTGCAGCATCACTCCTTAAGGACCTCGCCAGAAGTGGAGGAGTTAAGGAAACTTTTATGTTCGCCACATATTAGAGTCTGTATATTTAGTTGTTTATATATTAAGTATTTCAATTGTCCGATTGCATTAATAAAAATTTGTGTATAAACACACTTACATGTTATTAACTAAAATTATTTCCTGTCCTACTTCTCCACCCCTTATTTTTACAATAGAGAAATACGACGTTTGTCAACATGACGTTCTTTTAAACATGTTCTATTACTTCACATAAGTTGGTCTTGGAACTTTAATTGATCATTTGATAAACAGTATATAAAACATAATAATATGTTCTTAATAAAACAACGCCTTGAAGCAAGAAACAGAACACCTTAAAACAGAAAACTATGAAACAAGAAACAGACCACCTTGAAACAAGAAACAGAACACCTTGAAACAGAAAATCGTGAAACAAGAAACAGACCACCTTGAAACAAGAAACAGAACACCTTGAAACAAGAAACAGAACACCTTGAAACAAAAAACAGAACACCTTGAAACAAAAAACAGAACACCTTGAAACAAGAAACAGAACACCTTGAAACAAGAAACAGAAAACCTTGAAACAAGAAACAGAACACCTTCAAACAAGAAACAGAACACCTTGAAACAAGAAACAGAACACCTTCAAACATAAAAACAGAAAACCTTCAAACAAGAAACAGCTTCTTGTTCATCAATGTTACTTAAGAATTGATACAAAGATATAAATATAATTATTAAAATGCATTCATTCAAACATTAATTTAATTAAGTACAAAATATATAAAATTAGCATATTACTCTACATAGAGATGTTACATGTATGAATCTATTGTCTTGTTGTATTGTTTTAACAGCCGTTTGTTTGAGGTTTTAGATGCTTTAGCGGATCTTGCCTGCATTAAGCTCGTGTGAAGGTTTTGAGTCAATTATTGAGTTAATTATTAACACGTGTAGGTAGAATAATATTTAAATATTGATTCCTTTGTTTTTCAGTTAATTGTTGTATAAAACAGCGACATTCGTTTTTGGTTTCGGTTTCGTAGCTTCACTGGTAAAATCTACAAAAGAAAATCGGAAAAAAGTAAATTAAAATCGTTTTTTTATTCATGAAAACAATTGATATTTTATCACTAAAATTAGAAACTTTTATTAAAACATTAAATAGAAACACTCATAGATATATATAACACCAACTGATTTAATAAACATTGTACATTTCAAACTACTTACAATTTGGTACACATTTTATTTTAAATCTCTGTGCCAAAAAAAATAAAAATAAAATATGAAATTATTAATATCTTTATGTAATTCAATTAAATAAGAAAAAAACAACAACACCAATTTGAAATGTACCCCCCACTGAGCACAGCAGTATGTTTGCGGACTGACAACGCTAGAATCCGAGTTTCGATACCAGTGGTGGGCAGAGCACAGATAGCCCATTGTATAGCTTTGTGCTTAATTACAAACAAAATTTTGAAATTTCTTATTTTATTAGCCTGGGGGTTATGGCGTTCGACTCGTAATCTGCGGGTCGCGGGTTCGAATCCCCGTCCCACCAAACATGCTCGTTCTTTCAGCCGTGGGAGGCGTTATAATGTTACGGTCAATCCCACAATTCGTTGGTAAAAGAGTAGCCCAAAAGTTGGCGGTGGGTGGTGATGACTAGCTGCCTTCCCTCTAGTCTTACACTGCTAAATTAGGGACGGCTAGCGCAGATAGCCCTCGTGTAGCTTTGCGCGAAAACCGTAACAAATAATCGCTTTTCGACTGTACATCAGTTTGTTAAGTTGAATCCTTCCCTCAACCTTTTCATAGATCATTCTTAATTCTGGTCTTAATTCTTAATTAATAATTCAATTGAAGAAACGGAGTTGAAGTCAGATGGCAGTGTGAAAGTGTTATTCATTTTTCGATTCCAAACTCAGATTATTTTTACTTAGTTAAATTATTTGTTATAACTCAGACGACAGTGCATGACTCGACGGTAGCACCAGCTTTCAACGGTTTTTGTTTTAATGTCAAACAGAAAGAACAAAAAAAAAATAACACTAGATTAGAAGCTACGTTGCGATAATAGTAAACTGTATCTTTTCTAAAAGAGTTAGATCTGAATGTAGAGTCCCCAAAGAGGGGCGGGCAGTAAACTACCTATCAGATTTTAACCTTTTTTTTTTTTTCAAAATTCGTATGTGCAAATGAAGCTAAAACTACAAAAATAGTTTTTTTTTGTTTAGTTAAGCACAAAGTTACACATTGGGATATCTGTGCTCTTCCCACCACGGGTATTGAAACCAGGTTTCTAGCGTTGTAAGTCCGCAGACATACCGCTGTGCCACTTTACGAAAATAGAATTTAACATTTAAGAATTTAAGCTTTAGTATACTCTATCTTTTATTAATATACCGGGTGAATTTGTTCTTACCATTTGATGGCTCAGAGGTACGCCTGAGAGCTTATAAGGCTATAATTCCAGTTCAATACCCGCCGTGGACACAGCACATATAGCCCATTGTATAGATTCCGCTTAAAAAAGAATTTAAAAAAATATACTAATTCTCTTTCAGGTTTTATGTTACTTCCTCTCCAATTGAGAAAAAACTTTCTGGGGCTTAATTTCACATCTATGTGTAATACCAGACTGGTTTTGTTACACGATAAGAAACATTTTCTGTTGAAGGGATGTCATCGTTATACACGTGACAGTCTAGCCTATTGAATTTTCTTTACTCTCGTACTTCACAGTTACATCTTCATTTCAGAGTTTCATTGCTGTTATGTTATTTTATCTACTCTCACGATTCTCTCAGTTTTACTGGTAATTTTCTTTCTGACACCTTAGAGAAAATGAGCGCTTCAGAGATGACACAGCTTTAATTATGTCTTATTTTGTGATTTTTTTCTATTGATGAATGATGATAATCGTAATGAGCATAAATTTTAGCACCTCCTTACTAACTATAAACTATTTATTTTTACAATATTTAATCCAATGTTTCCAGTAAAACGTTTTAGCTAATGAACTACAGATTAAGATGTAAGTACAAGTTTTATCTTGCCCCTTAGCGGTTCATCGGAAAGGCTAATAAGTTTCGATACCTTTGGTGAGTACAGCACAGATAGTCCATTGTATAGCTGTGTGCATAACTATAAACAAACGTGTTTCATTCACTTGAAATTAAAGCCGTATATAATGTTAATAAATAGCGTTTGGTGATAACTGTTTGTTTAATACAAATATATAAATCTCGTTTTCACTTAGCCCCCTGTTAAGATTCAGGGTTCGATTTTCCGCGGAGGTCAAAGTGCAGATAACCCATTGTGTAGTTTTATGACAAAAACGGTCCCCCGACGAGACAGCGGTAAGTCTTCGGATTTACAATGCTAAAATCAGAGGTTCCATTCTCCTCCGTGGACACAGCAGATAACCCGATGCGGCTTTGCTAAAAGAAAACACACACACACACACACGAACAACATTCACATAAAAACAAACAAATTGTAAAGCTAGATTTAACCCTAAAGAACAAAAAAAAAACAAATTGATGGATTTATAAAGCTAGATTTAACCCTATCTTGCAAGAAAAATTAGAACTTTATTAATTGGTTATTAATAAAACTACGCCTGACAGTGAAGTCGTGCCCATAGGTCATGGGTGGGTCCGACCTACCCCCCCCCCCTTCCTTCAGCTGCTTTCCATACACTGTTTTAATAATTCCAAATCTGTGTACAGACATTTTATTAAATGTTTGTATTGGAAACCAACAAGTCAATCCAAGTAATAACGGAAATAACGGACTGTGTAACCCCCCCCCCCTAAAAAAAGTTAGCCGCGTGACGTCACTGATGCCTGATGTGACATTTTCTCAACAAGTTGACAGTTGTACCCACGTAGTAAGTTCTGTCACAGAGGATTGTTGAAACGGTTCGTTCACCTGACGAAGGGTGTGGTGGCTAGGGGACGCTCAACTCGCAATCTGCGGATCGCGGGTTCGAATCCCAATGACCGAACATGCTAGCTCTTTCAGACGTGGGGGGGTGTTATAATGTTTCAGTCAATCTCACTATTCGTTGGTAAAAGAGTAGCCCAAGAGTTGGCGGTGGGTGGTGCCTTCCTTTTAGCCTATCACTGCTGCATTAGAGACGGTTAATGCAAATAGCCCTGGAGTAGCTTTGAGTGAAATTCAAAAAATGAAACAAGGAAACACATGATGAATTCTTAGAGCCTGTTTTTCTTTTTAGACGCTACATGCTTACTCTACCAGGTATATGAATGATTAAATTGCTCGAATTAAATCTGACTCTCTTTAGTTTTATTCGTCAAAAGGAATTTAGTTAATGATCACTTTATTTCTTCGTAGCGAACAATTAAAAACAATTATTAATTGAATTAATTTCACGAGTAGAAGAGGAAGAACGCAATTAGTAAATTCGTAGAACACGTCAGGAATTTTTTGTATTTGTTTCAGTTTCGTTTTTTTAATATCTTTTATTCTAAACGATGAACTTGTATTTCCATACTAGTCTTATTTCGTGCTGGTAAGAATTATCTGTTCAACTTCGTAATGCACTAATCAATACAGACACTCTTTGGGGATATACGTTCATTTCATTAGTTTGATGTCGAGAGTACATAAATCTATATCCTATGAATGACTTAAAGTATGGAGGAAAAGTTAGAAAGCAAATAAAATAGATGCGATTAAAATTAATTATAACAACTCGAATGAGAGAAGGAAGAAGAACTCAGATGGAAAAAAGATCGAGGAACAAGATGAATGAAAGAAAACAAAAAGATGATATAAAGTTTTGAAGATCAGCAACAAGAATAAACGAACTGAATAATACAGAACCGAAAAAAAGAATGACGTAATAATGAACGAAAATTAGGAACAATGTGAAGATTCGAGAAGGAAAAAGAATGATTGGTATAGATATGAAAGAATAAATCACAAGAATGAAAGATTTAAAGAATAAAGAAACAAAAAGATTGGTATAGATATGAAAGAATAAATCACAAAAATGAAATATTTGAAGAATGAAGAAACAAAAAATTGGTATAAATATGAAAGAATGATTCACAAGAATGATAGATTTAAAGAATAAAGAAACAAAAAGGTTGGTATAAATATGAAAGAATAAATCACAAGAATGAAAGATTTGAAGAATGGAGAAACAAAGCGGATGATATAAATATAAAAGAATAAATTACAAGAATGAAAGATTTGAAGAATAAAGAAACAAAAAGGTTGGTATAAATATGAAAGAATAAATCACAAGAATGAAAGATTTGAAGAATAAAGAAACAAAAAGGTTGGTATAAATATGAAAGAATAAATCACAAGAATGAAAGATTTGAAGAATGAAGAAACAAAAAGGTTGGTATAAATATGAAAGAATAAATCACAACAATGAAAGATTTGAAGAATGAAGAAACAAAAAGGCTGGTATAAATATGAAAGAATAAATCACAAGAATGAAAGATTTGAAGAATGAAGAAACAAAAAGGTTGGTATAAATATGAAAGAATAAATCACAAGAATGAAAGATTTGAAGAATGAAGAAACAAAAAGGATGATATAAATATGAAAGAATGAGTGACAAGGATGGACGACGATTTAAGAAAAGAAATACATAAAAAAGTAGAGGAAGAAGAATGAGAGATCGAGTTTTTACGAAAATGATAAATAAAAAATGGCGAGAAGTTCTCTCATCTTTCTAAAGTGTTTTTATATTTATTATTAGGTTGCTAATAACTCATACAAAGGAGCAGCATGGATGACGTTTATTAAAGTGATGGCAAATTATCACTGTTGTTCGCTCAACGATTTCTTACTTTTTAAGAGAATAAAGACTGCAAATTTTAAACACATTTCATTATTCTTGAAAGTGATTAAATCTCGTGATATTTTTTTAGGTAAGTAGAAGAAAAGACATCTGGCACGCTAAGAAACGTAATAAGGTTCTATGGGAACATTTCAGTTATTCTTGTGCTAATCAATTTTTGTGAACGGTACGTTACTCCTATACGCTGAAGCTTTTTTTTTCCTATTTCCAATAACTCTTCAGCGTATGAAATCAATTTATTCCTCATTTCTTTTCATGGAGATTGGATGGGAAAAATTTGGTTTGCAATAAGAAAGGTTCTTCGTCCATCGCTATCTTTTTTATCTTGGCCTTTACATTATCGAGTGCAACCGTCATATTTGTTTGAAATGATACAAACTGCGCATGCTCCCCGTGTAGCTATTTGAGAAACTCTCAACGCCTTGATCTCGGCGCGACATAATCACGTTGTGGCCTGACTACGTGATACATGAACGTCTGTTATTTAGGTTTAAGTTCTGAATAGAAAAGCACTGCGAACAGGGAATTAGGACAACTAAAATTTCGTCTATATTGAAATAAGGGTAACCGACAACTTGTGATCCACATTGAAAATCAACTGTTTTACATTCCACCGCGGACCGACAAGATACGCGGAAATAGGTTAGGGGGTATCTCGGCAGCCAGGCTTCGATACTCTGCGCTGATCTCTTAAAAAGCTTCTTCATTTCCAACTCCCACTCCGATGCCTGGAAAGAAGACTACGGGTAAGAATTAATATACATCCTTATCTTCAAAACGATAAACCAGTTTAATCTCTGCAGTAGTAACTGTTACCCTTTAATATCTAATATACTGGGTGTATGTATACCCACATACCGATTTTACAAGTCGAACTCGTATAACTTCAAAAATATTCTTGATTTCGTTTGGAAATTGACCATAACCCTACAGGATACTTAATGCTACGTGATGCAACTGAAATACCTCCTCATGCAGGCTTGTATTATAGTTGTGTTCTTCAGAATAGCGCATTTCCTTGTCAGCTAATGTTACTGGTAAGTAGTATTTAGGCTCAATCTCTTTCACGGTTATCTAAAAAAAAATAATCTACAACTTCCAGATCTCTATACTAGAGATTAAAGATGGAGAGAGAGAGGCAACCATGATCGTATTATAGAAAATAGACAGAATAAAGACTACTGCTCCTTTAACAACATTAGACCAGTGGCGTAAGTAAGACCAGAAGGGCCTGACACACTTAAGAATTTCTGACAATGGGAGAGACATACAGTTTAATTTGTTTGAACTATAAGGTAGTTGTACTATTCTGTTAAGTTAATGATATTAATCAGCCAGAATCGTAACTACAATTATAAGGAAATAAATGTGGAGGTGGGGGGAGGGTTCATATTTGGTAGTTACGCCACTCCTTGAGACCGGTCTCATTTCTGAACTGCAATAAAGTTTTTCCTTGCTTAATAAGAAACTCTTGTAACGAAATAAAATGTAAAAGAAAATTTTTTTAAGGTGCATAATTCTATTTTAAAGTAACAAAATCACAAAAGCATATGCACACTTAGATGATAAGTACATTTGATAGCATGTTTAATAGGAGTAAAGAAATATGATAACCCAATTGTTTAATAGAAGTAAAGAAATATGGTAACCCAATTGTTTAATAGGAGTAAAGAAATATGGTAACCCAGTTGTTTAATAGAAGTAAAGAAATGTGGTAACCCAATTGTTTAATAGAGGTAAAGAAATGTGGTAACCCAATTGCTTAATAGGAGTAAAGAAATATGGTAACCCATTTGTTTAATAGGTGTAAAGAAATATGGTAACCCAATTGTTTAATAGAAGTAAAGAAATATGGTAACCCAATTGCTTAATAGGAGTAAAGAAATATGGTAACCCAATTGTTTAATAGGAGTAAAGAAATATGGTAACTTAATTGTTTAATAGAAGTAAAGAAATATGGTAACCACATTGTTTTAATGTAATGAAATACGGTAACCACATTGTTTAATGAAATGAAATATGGTAACCACATTAATTAATGAAGTGAAATATGGTAACCACATTGTATAATGAAATGAAATGTGGTTACCACAATGATTCATGAAGTGAAATATGGTAACCACATTGATTAATGAAGTGTAGTATGGTAACCACATTGATTAATGAGGTGAAATGTGGTTACCACATTGTTTAATGAAATGAAATGTGGTTACCACATTGATTAATGAAATGAAATGTGGTTACCACATTAATTAATGAAGTGAAATATGGTAACCACATTGATTAATGAAGTGAAATATGGTAACCACATTGATTAATGAAGTGAAATGTGGTAACCACATTGATTAATGAAGTGAAATATGGTAACCACATTGATTAATGAAGTGTAGTATGGTAACCACATTGATTAATGAGGTGAAATGTGGTTACCACATTGTTTAATGAAATGAAATATGGTAACCACATTGTTTAATGAAATGAAATGTGGTAACCAGAATGTTCTCTTTCTTCTCTTAACCCACATGACTCAGATGGAATAATTTTGATATATTTCGGATATTTGTGCAAAGCTACACAAGGACTATCTGTGGTAACCGTCCCTAATCTTCAACTGTTTGTGTTAGATTACAGAGAAGACAGCTAGTCAACAACACCCATCTCTAACGCTTGGGCTACTCTGAGCAAATAATGGAATTTGACTGTCACGTTTATAACCATCCCATGGGCCCCGAAGTGGAGAGCGAGATTTTGTGGCAACTGCGTGCGTACCAGGGATCCTCGGTTCCATAATCCGGTACGCTATTTGGCCACGCATAATCAGTCGGGTTAAGAGCTAATAATATACTTCAATTTGGTTGAGCGAGTTTAGTAAATGCAGACGTAATTCCGTCTTCAAAATCAACACAAATACGTTTTCTTATTTCCGGTTGCAGAGAAACATCGAAGTTAGTTCGAAATTTCGTCACATAGTTGATCACTTATGGCGTGACATAAAAAGGCTAAAAGTTCGTTTTCAGTTTGCTGGATATCATTTAGTACACGGCGTTCATAGTTGAGAAACTGTAAAGAGCGGATTATTTGGTTGTAAAATCGTAACGTTTCGGTAAATTGCGCGAGATAACCAGGACGAGAGCGAATAGCTCGCTCAAGATCTTGTCAAACAGTCACTATATTGTGTTTGTTATGGCGTCGTGTTCACTCGTTATAGAATTTTGATGTACTGGTTGAGATGACATGATCAGATAATTTCGTTCATGCTTCAAATGCCTTCTGGAAGCATGTTATATCTACGTGCTATATTTGCTGAAGTTTTGAATGGACAAGATAAACATTCACTAACTTATACTTCTTCAGTCGCCTCGTTACGTAAGTACACCTGTTTACCACCTTTAACAAACTGGGAACTTATGACGCTGAAAATCGGGTTTCAATACCCGTGGTGGGCACAGCACAGATTGCCCATTTTTATAGCTTTATGCTTAACAACAAACAAACTAAAACTACCTTAATAAAGTGGTTTACCAGGCCTGTGGGCTTATAACGCTCAAAACTGGGTTTCGATACCCGTGTTATGCACATCACAGATAGTCCATTGTGTAGCTTTGTGCTTAAAAACAAACAAACAAAAGCTACTTTAATAAAGTGGTTTGCCGATAGACCCCAACCCCAGTGGAACAACAACAAGTCTGTAGGCGTATTACACTAAAAACCGGGTTTCAATACCCGTGGTGGGCACAGCACAGATTGCCCAAACAAAAACTGCCTTAATAAAGTGACTTATAAGTCGGCACAGAACTTCCTTGTGGCACGTTTTAGACAACTAATACCGCCTTAAATATATCGTAATGAGTTTCATCTCTAGGAAAAACGTTGTATACGCAACTCGAAAAATAACAGATACATGCGTTTCTTAAGTTCCAACGTTCTTTTAAAATAGTCACCTGTGGTATAACTCCGCTTTCAGAGTTATTCCACATATTTCGGCTCGTTCACTGTAGATAAAGCGTATTCTTATGACAAAATTACTTTGAAAGTGGGCAGTATCGTCTCGTGAATATATATATATATATATATATGTTTTCTTACAATGATCTCAGTCCACTTAAAACCATATATCTGGCCTTGTTAAACAAATTCAGCGCCCTCTGCTGACAAGTACTAACTTCGTATACACGGGGAATGAATTCGGGATTTCTACAAACGATAGAAGTATGCGAACAGAATTTGATAAACGAATTTGATACTTGTAATTTCCTTCGTTTTATAATATGCCCCTTCTGTGCTTTCATTGATACTCTACTGTTAGAGTAGACTAACATGGAAGGTAAAAAATAAAAAAAATTGAAAATTCAGTGATATTATTGGTTACAGTTCTAAGATAATTTAAAGTATTATTATTATTATTATTACTATTCGTTTATTATTATTATTGATATTTACACGCTTGCATGTTAATTTGCATTGTTAGCTCAGGATATGAATTCTCTAAATCTCCTGAGCTGTCCTAACTTCGTGAGACATTATTGGGTTTACGGCCAAAAGGATGAATATCGAGGGCACTCAACTGATGAATCAGCGAATTCTAATCATTACAGATTTGAGTTCTCCTGGAGTATTGATTGATTGATAACATTAAATACTTCAAGTCAGTTTGGTAAATAGCTTTGACTTCATTAATTTATAAGTTTTTTTTTTAATTTCTGATGTACAAAGTTAGCATAGTTTTTAATCAGAAGTTTTTGAAAATATGTAAACTATTTGTTAAATCTTTTGTTTTATTGCTTCAACTGATGATGTAATATTTATTTTTATGCATAGCTCTACTCTCAGCGCGGTCCAGTGGCTAGCATGCCGGACTGTGGATTTGAGAATCCGTTGCTCAAGTCCCGTTAGCGACAAAAAAAAAGAAAAAGAAGCAAAATTACGATCTGCTCTTTGGAGCCGTGGGTGCGTTGTTAGAATGAAGTTCAAACCGTACTATTCGGTCTGACAAAAGTAGCCAAGGATATTGACGAGCTGCCTAGTCGATCGCTTCAAAATTAGGGATGGCTGATACAGATAACCCTCGAGTTGATTTACGAGAAATTTAACAAATAAACAATTTTTTATTATTATTTTTTTTTTTGTATTAGAGAAATCTAAACGATGAGTGTTGGTTCAGAACAAACTCCCAAACATGTTTTAATGATACCACTAACCTAATAGTATTTACACCATTTTTGCAAACAGGTTAAATAATACATTATGTTACCTTACTGGCGCCAAAACTCCCAGCAGCTGTAGCTCGTTTCCATATTTGGAAAAGTTTTACAGAGAGACAAATAGACAGATAAAATAAATTACGTTTTATGATGATACGTCATTCACGCATCATCGGAGCGCAAAGGTGCTCAGAAGAGTCTTGGAGATGATTAGTTTAGTATAAGTCGGATCATTGTAGTAACGTCATACAATAATTTTCTTCATTAGCCCCATCACGATTAGCTTAAAAATCAATGCTATATCTTTATCCAATTATTTAACAATCTCTATCTGTGTAGGAAAGAAGTTCCATTGCAGTATCTCATTTACAATTAGACCCAGAGCACGTGAATACCTAGAAACACTTTTAATACAAAAGGAATCAAATTAGGCGAGTGTTGCCAACGTTGAAGACGATGAATTCTGGGTTTGTTTATTCTGGTTAATTAAATTAGATACCACAGCAGAATAATACACTTGAAGGTATGTTTCACGTCTTTTATACTTTGTGAGATTCAATAAATATAGTATACTAACGAAAAAAAACAGCTGAGTTAGCGGAACAGACAAGCTTGCTCAGTTTTTAAGACATCCGAATTTTTTTCTTTTTCTTTTAGTTTTTATGATTTTGTTTCTCGAACTTTCTACAATACGTATAACAAATAACAGCTCTTAACTGTTCATACTGGGATGATGTATTTATTGAAGCTTAACAGATAAGGTCTGAGAATAAAAAAAAAACTAAACTGAATTGATTTAGCACGAGGTCGCTTGTGTTATAAAGTTCAGAGGTCAAGTTTGTACAACTCTGTACATAGTTGAAACGTGGGATTTGATTGCTAGTTGTTACATGTAAGATGAAATGAATGTAACAAAATACACTGAACTAGATCCTAGGATCTAATGCATTGCGTCAGTTTGCCTTGTGGAAACTGGAGCCACCATGGGATTTTGACTCAGCTTTAGGTATAATGTCATACTGAGGTTTTTTGTTGTCTTCATTGATAGCGAGCTTAGAAAACACCATATCGTATTTAAGAACAATATGGCGATCTTTATGTGGAAATAATTCTCTGTGCACGAGCGTGTGGTAACGTGCTGTTTCTAGAAGCGTGCAGCAGCCTTTATATTGTTGCTTTTTAACTCAAATACAACACAAATCTCCACTTGATTATTATATATAAGTTAACCAACACAAATTACAATTTACGTGTAGCTACGTTGAACAACACAAAACACTACTTGTCTTTTATAATCGTTAAGTAATAGAAATCCCCAACCTTACAACTATAGGTACATTAACCAACAAAACTCCCCATTTGGCAAATAGTTAAGTTAACCAACACAAATTACCACCTGTAAGTAGACACATTAACCAATACAGATTCTCACTTGGTAAGTAGATACGTTGACCAACACAGATCCTCACCTGGTAAGTAGATACGTTGACCAACACATATCCTCACTTGATAAGTAGACACATTAACCAACACATATCCTTACTTGGTAAGTAGGTACGTTAACCAAAAGAAGGTCTTATTTGGTAAGTAAATATGTTAGCCAACACAGATCCTCACTTGGTAAGTAGACACATTAACCAATACATATCCTCACTTGGTAAGTAGACACATTAACCAATACATATCCTCACTTCGTAAGTAGACACATAACCAACACAGATCCTCACCTGGTAAGTAGATACGTTGACCAACACATATCCTCACTTGATATGTAGACACATTAACCAACACACATCCTCACTTGGTAAGTAGACACATTAACCAATACATATCCTTACCTGGTAAGTAGGTACGTTAACCAAAAGAAGGTCTTATTTGGTAAGTAAATACGTTAGCCAACACAGATCCTCACTTGGTAAGTAGACACATTAACCAATACATATCCTCACTTGGTAAGTAGACACATAACCAACACAGATCCTCACCTGGTAAGTAGATACGTTGACCAACACAGATCCTCACTTGGTAAGTAGACACATAACCAACACAGATCCTCACCTGGTAAGCAGATACGTTGACCAACACAAATCCTCACCTGGTAAGCAGATACGTTGACCAACACAGATCCTCACCTGGTAAGTAGATACGTTAACCAACACAGATCTTCACTTGGTAAGTAAATACGTTAGCCAACACAGATCCTCACTTCGTAAGTAGACACATTAACCAATACATATCCTCACTTGGTAAGTAGACACATAACCAACACAGATCCTCACCTGGTAAGTAGATACGTTGACCAACACAGATCCTCACTTGATAAGTAGACACATTAACCAACACACATCCTCACTTGGTAAGTAGACACATTTACTAATACATATCCTTACTTGGTAAGTAGGTATGTTAAACAAAAGAAGGTCTTATTTGGTAAGTAAATACGTTAGCCAACACAGATCCTCACTTAGTAAATAGGAATGCTAATCAACACAGATCGTCACTTAGTAAATAGGTACGTTAACCGATACATATCCTCACTTAGCAAGTAGGTACAGTAACCAATATAAGATGACACCCAACCACACCGTTAAGCCCTATGCTAATAAATATTAATGAAGAAAGGTTACTCTGATAGTCACAATGATTTCTTACTGCTACAGTTTCCAACAGTGTGTTGTAAATCAACGATTTATCAGATGGCCAGTATTTATGTTGACAAAGTACTTACCGAACATGATGTCCGGAAATAAGGTTAACAAGTTTATTAATGATTATTTCTGAATATGTTGAGACACGTGTAGGACCAATATGGCGCTGAGATGTTCACACGTACTTCAGTGAACATTTTTTTTTTCGTCTTATGGTTTGCTTGTTGTTAAGCGCAAAGCTACACAAAACGCTATTTATGCTGTGGCCACCTCGTGTATCGAAACCCGGATTTTAGCATTATAAGTCTTCAGATTTACCGCCAAGCCACTGGTGGGAGGGCTGGTCCAATGGAATCCTAATAACCTTTGTAGTGTTCGTTTGTTTGGTTTTAGCACAAAGCTACAGAGTGAGCTCTCTGCGCTCTATTCAATGCTGGAATCAAACCCAGGGTTTTAGCGTTGAAAGTCCATGAACTTATCGATGATCCACTGGAAGACCATTTCTAGTAGAGGTTCCAGTAAACAAACAATTTTGTTAACATAATTGCCGAACATCTTGTCTATAAAAGCCATTAAAATTTCTTAGTTTTGCAAAACTTGTTGCTGTGGCTCAAGCGCCTCGTGAAAGATATTTTAAGAATTAATATTAATCAAAATGTAAACAAATAAACTGTTATAAATGAAACTTCTTATTGGAAGTTGTTTTTAAGGCTTAACGTTCGATAAGGCACATGGAAACATACAGTTATAACCCAGTTACTTAACATTCAATAAAGTACATACAAACATAGTGTTATAAGTCAGTTACTTAACATTCAATAAAGTACATACAAACATAGTGTTATAAGTCAGTTACTTAACATTCAATAAAGTAAATACAAACATACTGTTATAAGTCAGTTACTTAACATTCAATAAAGTACATTCAAACATACTGTTATAAGTCAGGTACTTACCATTCAATAAAGTACATACAAACATAGTGTTATAAGTCCATTACTTAGCATTCAATAAAGTACTTACAAACATACATTTATAAGTCAGTTACTTAACATTCAATAAAGTACTTACAAACATACATTTATAAGTCAGTTACTTAACATTCAATAAAGTACTTACAAACATACATTTATAAGTCAGTTACTTAACATTCAATAAAGTACTTACAAACATACATTTATAAGTCAGTTACTTAACATTCAATAGAGTGTAATTTCTATATATTACTGTCTGTTAGAACTACTTGGTTTAATTGTAATTTTATACATATTACTGTATGTTAGAGGCACCTGGTTGAACTTACTTATAACACGAGGGCTATCTGCGCTAGCCGTCCCTAATTTAGCAGTGTAAGACTAGAGGGAAGGCAGCTAGTCATCACCACCCACCGCCAACTCTTGGGACACTCTTTTACCAACGAATAGTGGGATTGACCGTCACATTATAATGCCCCACGGCTGAAAGGACGAGCATGTTTGGTGTAACGGGGATTAGAACCCGCGACCCTCAGATTACGAGTCGAGTGCCCTAACCGCCTGGCCATACCGGGCCAAACCTGTTGGAAACTGTAAACCTGATCTGCCCGATATTGCCCGATACATAGTGTTATAAGTCAGTTACTTAACATTCAATAAAGTAAATACAAACATAGTGTTATAAGTCAGTTACTTAACATTCAATAAAGTACATACAAACATAGTGTTATAAGTGAGTTACTTAACATTCAATA
>NW_013670980.1:16540-21109 GCF_000517525.1 Limulus polyphemus | reverse complement strand
ATACAAACATACTGGTAACTGACTTATAAATGTATGTTAGTATGTACTTTATTGAATGTTAAGTAACTGACTTATAAATGTATGTTTGTATGTACTTTATTGAATGTTAAGTAACTGACTTATAACAGTATGTTTGTATGTACTTTATTGAATGTTAAGTAACTGACTTATAAGTACTTTATTGAATGTTAAGTATTTTGTCTTTGTATATTTTGTTTGTTTGATGTTAAGCTATTTTTGCTATACCCAAAACGTGTATCAAAACCCGGTTTTTAGAGTTACGAGTCTTCAGACTTACCGCTGATCCATTAAGGGGGCATATATTTTGATGAGTGTTAAAAACGTTTTTAAAGAACAACTTCCAATAAGTAACTGACTTATAACAGTATGTTTGTAAGTACTTTATTGAATGTTAAGTAACTGACTTATAAATGTATGTTAGTATCCCGATGTTGTATTAAACTCCAGTTTTATTAGAAACAAATAGATTACTGTGTTGTTGTATTTTATGAAGTGCAGGAGTATGTCATTATTGAAACCTCTCAAACCTTTTTGTTAAATTAAAATTTCTATGTATGATCAAAATTACTTTCATTGATTTTATCATAGTCTTTATATAAAGTTTACGTGTTTTTCTCTGTTACAGACTGTTGAGTATATTATATTAAACGATTTTGGAGCATCGCCAAGTCGTTACAGTCTGTGTCAGCACGTCTGATCATGCTCTATTTGACGAGCCATGCATCTGGACAATAGCCTTATAGCATAGTTTCCACTGCAAAAAACTATCGTAAGACTGTTATGCCAAAAGCACACCTCTTCTTCCTGCATGCTTTCCATAGCCAATCTAATGTGCAAAGAAAGCTATTCCCAGCGTGCACGGAAATCCATAGGCACTGTGTCCAGGAAGTTAACTGGGATGTCTTTATATAGAATAGAGTGAATATCTGTTTCATTCTATGTTTGAGATATGTTACTGTTGAAAGGCAGATATGACTGGAAGTCTTATCTTGATAAAACCATACCCTGTTGGCCTCGTTTCTATACAAAGCTGGTATTTCTGTGTGATGTAAAGGGCCCAGAACATTAGTAATCAGAGTTCACTGGTAGTATCCAGCAGTTTCATAAATCTCTTCGAAAATGTTTCCCGACATGCCATGTACCACTTTTGCATTATATTTTCGCTCGTTGACCATTAGAAAATAGCACAAGACTTGTTACATTTGTCAAGCTGCATACGCTACGTCGAACGTCACCACGTGCCCCCCTCTCCCTGTATTTCTCTGGTTAGATACCATTCATTCATGTATTTGTATACGCAAGACTTGTGTCACTTTTCCAAACGGAGATCCTTCTTGAGTATTTTGCATACTGTTGTCTAGGGTACGTGGATTGATTTTGCCAATGACCTATGTATATGTGAATTCTCACTTGTTAACAAAGCACCACACTTTGCTTACCTAGGCTGTGGGTACGACTTGCTGTAGGTCTCTTTCTGGATGGTCCTGGTGTACCAAATTGATAATTTTTTTTTTTAATGTCATTAAGCAAAGAAGATATACCCGTCTGGAAATTCTAGATTTCGGAAATTAACACCTTATTATGATTTTAGTGTATGAATACTTTGCGTCGGAAAAGGCTGCTACATACACGTCCCAAAAGCGATCAGTATTCAACTACGTCACGTCAAACAATGTAAGAATCTAGTTCTGGTGCATTCTGTTCTACTGCGACTTTATATTGGCTGTGATTGTCATGTGACTTGCTATTTTTTATATTCAAAATCGGTTTCATGTAACTTACTCAATCATGTATATACCTACTAACTTAATGAATTAAGTCTTATATAAACTTCGACAGCGTTGCAATAAATAAAGAAATATCAACATATCGAGATACGTGTGAAGATTTTTTCCAAGAGTCGTCTCTGTCTAGATGCCCGTGTTCATAAGAGGAAATTGAAAGGTTATTTGCTATAATACTGGGAAGAAAGAAGTGTTACTATTGAAAAGAAGGATTTATCTATCTTATGGTCATGAAGAGAAAAGTATACATATAAAGCACAAAAACCCGTGTGTCTGTCTGTCTGTCCGTTATCTAACTACTTCTAGGTCGCTGGGCCAATCTCAACCAAACTTTGTGGGATGATAGTTTGGAACAAGGGACATGTTTGTGTTATTTATCATATCATCCACCCGCACATTTTTTTAAAATTTCATAACCCAGACAAAGGATGGGTACCTCTGCTTGTTTGTTATAATATATATATATATATATTGATGTATAGCATAACTTTAGTGTATCGCTGCAGGGTGTATTGTAGTAAGTCTTTTGTTGCACATAAATCTATGTGTAAGATAACTTTAATGTATCCTAGACGGCTCTGTTATACTAAGCCTTTTGTTAAACCATATTTATATAAATCGGTGTGGCATAACTTAAACGATTTCACGAAATAACAGATTGAATATATAAGGCAGTTTAAGGATCTTGCTCATCCCCCAGTGTGAGGAGAAGAAATTATTTCAGACGTCCTTCCTTCTATACTTAATATTTCTTTACAAAACACGTAAGGTAAATAGTATTGAAGATGATACTGTACTGAATTAGTTCCGAAGCAATTTCACTACCAGCTGTCACTGCACTTGTTCTGATGTTTCAGAAAAGGTAGCGGGCGCTGAAGATATCTCAGAAAATATGATTTGATCTAAAAGCTTGTTTTTTGTACAGAATATAAAAATTTAGCTTCTATTAAAAACTTGTTTTTTATGGAATATTTCTGCTCAAAACTGCTATTCAGTTAATGAGTTCAAAACTACTTTTATATTTAAGTAACACTCAAAAGCCTTTTTAGCTTGGACTGCTTTAATGGTAGATTCTCGAAGATTGATACGAAGATTGATTGGTCTGCTATGAGTAGTTCTGTTGTTTTTCCAGTGTTCCAACCTAACAGAGCTACAGCAAGACAATGTGGAACCTTATCTATCAATTTCAGATCTTATCTTCATGCTTTACAATGAGAGTAGTTATTTATTTAAAGTTCGTAACTATGCGATGTACTTTGCCTATCTATTCAATGATTCAGTCAGCATCTATATTTCTGTCTATCTCTCTATCCTCTATCTGTTCAGTGGATCTGTCAGCATCTATATTTCTGTTTATCTTTTTATCTTGTCTATCTGTTCTGTGATACAGTCAGTATCTGTATTTCAATGTATCTTGTCTATCTGTTCAGTGGTTCTGTCAGCTTATCTTTATTTCTATCTCTCTATTTGTTCAGTGATTCACCCAGTTTCTATACTTACGTCCATATATCTATCTTATCTATCCATCTTATTGATTCAGCAATCCAGTCACCTACCTGTCTATTTATAAACGTGCTCGTCTTTCGGATTTTTATTTACTTCCCTGAAAATAGTACATCATTCTTTCAAATACAAATAATTTTAGATCCCATTTAATACTGTAAAGTTAAAGGTGATTTAATAAAGGTAGTAAAAAATGTCTGACGTTCTAGAAATTACTTGACATGACAAGTTCCGGCAAAGCACGTGAAGAAAGCGCGTAGAATTGGTTAGAGAAATTTCTGTGAAGTAAATTTTGGCTACTCTTTCCTGCGATTCACTTAAACAGGGGAGAAAATATATACAACTTTTAGTGGAAAGTGTGGGTCGTCTGTTTTCTTATGTTCCGTTGGAAATCAACGAATCCGTTTTCCAGCTCTGACCATTTGTCCAGGATGGCGTAAAACTTTCGAATCACGCAATCTGGTCGTTTCTGTGGAACGTATCGATTAGTTGACGTGGTCTCCTGTCTTATCTCTGAGTTTCTGAAAGGATTCTGATACATTCCATCAAGGCCACAAGCTACCTGATTGTACCGGTAGGATATGAGAACGTTCTTCCTTTACAGACACAGCGCACTCTACAAGACAGGGGTTTTGTTTAACTGTTTGTCTTTTTTATATATATATAAGTTTATAACCAGTGTTTATCGTAATAAATTAAGACATACAGTAGTGTGTCGTGCGGCCAAAACAACCTGCTACGTGTTATTAACAGGAGTGATAGTTTAGCGATGTTCCACCTTCTGTATCTCGGACTACCACATATTTTCAGTGGATGTACTCTACTGGACTTTTATTTCACATACCAAATTTCAAGGCAATCAATTAATAAATACCTAAGATATAACATATTCAATTTTGATAGAGTTTCATCCTTTTCTTTCTTCGCGCCAAAAGTACAGAAACTTTATTTGATAGAAAGACATACTTAACTTTTATGGATTTTTTTTTTCAAATTTAGTACACTGACAGATTTGTATAACCTACAATTAGGGGGTCTCATTTGGTGTAAATATAAGCCACAGGTGTCAAGTTATTCAACAAAAACCGCTGAAATTTAATGAAAATTTTGCGTACACCTACGCAAAACGTTACGTCACGTAAGCTACTGGTCTAACATTTTTATTATAGCTTCACCTAAAAGTAAAAATGAACCATTTTTAGATTTTTGTCATTCGGTTTGTTTGTTTTTAATTAAGCACAAAGCTACACAATGGGCTATC
>NW_013670980.1:9813-16253 GCF_000517525.1 Limulus polyphemus | reverse complement strand
CTTGTCATTCGGATTAAAGACGGTTGGTTTAGAACAGCAAAACTACAAGGCGAAAGGACATGCAGATATACAAGTATTGGTTAGGCCAAGCAAACTAGATTATCAGTTTCTAGCTCAAGTTTTCAAAAGAATCATACGAATGGACGGTTATTATTGATTATTCATTACCAATTTTTTCGGAAAATTTTACTAAATATTATAAAATTATCCTAATTAAAGAGCGTTTAGCGTCACGTGATATTAGTTTAAGTAATTAGCATATATAATGATGCTTGATACAGCTGGACCGTGTACATGCGGGTGATGACAAGAATCTGTTAATATAGTTTCCATGGCGTTACTATAAAGGAAGCTTTTAACACTGTTTTAGAGAGGAAAAACTACCACCATATATTTTAAAGAATCTGGTTGGTTCTGTAAAGTATAGGTTTGTTCCGAATAATAGGGTGTGTTACTATCGAGTGTCACTTTCTTATTTGGTGTGGTTTGTTGGTGTGTATTGACAAAAAGTCACGATATCTAATCAGAAACACCTTAGGTGTGAAAAAAAGTAAGGGCTAAAGAAGACTGAGTGTGCGACTTAAAGGAATGAAATCAAAATTGACGGCCAAACTGGTAGCTACACTTATAACATTGATAACAATATTACAACCAACATTTATTCATTACTTAGCTAGGCCGTGGATTTTGTTTTAACCACCATCATTCACCTTTGTTCACAGCTAAGGTGTTTTTGATTGGATTATTTTAACGCCACTTATTGACGAGCCCGGCATGGCCAGGTGGTTAGGGCACTCGACTCGCAATCTGAAGGTCGCGAGTTCGAATCCCCGTCCCACCAAACATGCTCGCCCTTTCAGCCGTGGGGGAGTTATAAAGTGACGGTCAATCCCACTATTCGTTGGTAAAAGAGTAGTCCAAGAGTTGGAGGTGAATGGTGATGACTAGCTGCCTTCCCTCTAGTCTTACACTGCTAAATTAGGGACAGATAGCTCTCGTGTAGCTTTGCGCGAAATTCAAAACAAACAGACAGTGACAAGTGGCGAATCAACTGTTATATTGGGTTTCACATTTATTTTTAGTACATTATTATATTGAGATGAAATCAGCTATGCAAGGATGGGGATCATCTGTTGTTCGTCGTCTCAGACAAACGCTTTTATACGTTTGGGTTCATACTGATCATTTAACGCTTCCAACTTTCTGTGAATGAAAAGGAACTTTTTTTTTCTAATCTTGCAACTGAATGTAATTACGAAAACGTTAATTCTATACTTTAGCTAAACTCGAGTATTTTTTCTAGCTGGGATCGATATTTCTGATGTATAAAGAGTTCATCAGCTTAAGTAGTTCTTCATTATCTCAATATTTAGAAAGTATCTTTTTATCCAACCTAATGCACTACGTCATTAACTTAAACACTAAATACAGCAAAACATGAAAGTAAACCGTAAAAATAAATACGTAAACAGTAAATTAAGTTTCCTTTGACGATAACGGTTCTTTATGCCTGTTCAGGGTTTGTTTGTACTGATAATTTGGGAGAGTACGGTTAAAGCATAAAGGAAGTGAAGTTACAGAAGAAAAGTAATGGAGACAATTAATTGAGCCAAAAAATATATTATGAATTTGCCCAATTAGAATTAACTATACCATATCATAAAACTTACCTTTTGAAGGTTCGTTTCCTGATGGGCTTTTTCTGTCATTGCTATGCCTGATTCTAAACTTTGCGAACTTACCGAATAAGTACCTTAAGATTAATGATAGAGGTCCCAAAATATGATGTGTAAGTTAGAGTTAATAAAGCAGATTAGGGCGTACATGGAACCAATATAAATACATATCATATCCGTATATGTTCCGTATCAAAATCTTTGTTATACGTATTCTCAGTTTTTCGTAACTTGTTTTTTTTTGTTACATATTAACAGTTGTTGTAATTACAACAATGCCTCACAGTTTTGTAGTTTAGTTATATTGGCCTAGCATGAACTGGTGGTTATGGTACTCGATTCGCAATCTGCGGGTCGCGGGTTCGAATCCCGTCATCGAACATGTTCGCCCTTTCAGTCGTAGGGGCATTATAAAGTGACGGTCAATCACATTATTGGTTAATATAGAGTAGCTCAATAGTTGGTTGGTATTAACTAGCTGCCTTCCCTTTAGTCTACCACTTCAACATTAGGGATAGTTAGCGAAATCCAACAGCAAAAATCAAGTTTAGTTATACGTAGGAAACAATTACAAGTGAGGGAGGAAAAAATACTTTCTCAGCAAATTCAGTCCACTCGTCGGGCTTAATTAAAGATACATTCTTTTGTACCAATTGAACACGTTTTTTCATTACTTCGTTATAAAGCTCAGCGGTGAATTAAAATGTTTAAAACGAGCATACACCACTCGAAGTTTGCGCATATTTTAACAATGGTGAATCATTATTATCGTGGAAAATCTCTCACCAGATTTTCCATTCATCCAGAAAAAAGAAGAAAAACGATGTTTCTCGTTTTTAATGGATTTTCTATTTCTATTTCAAATAACATACATACACGGTATAGTGCATGTAAGCACGTACTATTATATTAACTTGTTTTGCCCTATTTCATTAAATGTCGTACTGTTTATAGGTAAACGGTGGACATTTAAGTTATTTACGTTTGGAGTGTACGTAATGTAATCATTGTAATTTAAAGGTAGGTTAGGTAAGAATAGTATTTTCTCAACCAGTTAGGAGTAATATTACATAGAAAGAATAATGTAATCATTGTAATTTAAAGGTAGGTTAGGTAAGAATAGTATTTTCTCAACCAGTTAGGTTGATAATTATTTCTAATACCACTGGTCAGAGTGTGGCTTAGTGGTTATAGAGCATGGCTGCGGATGAAAGAGTCCAAGGTTCGAAACATGATATTCCTTAAGAGCTATAACTGTGGGAGACAAACTCGTTATTTTGGTAAGACTGGCCACATAGACAGGAATCCTGCTAATTGGTTGTTCTAAGTCAGACATGGTGATGCCTGAACTTTGGGAGGGTTCTTGACCAGACCGTTTAGTCCATGTGTCGCACAACTGTCAGTTCACGTTGAAAATATCCAATATTTTTCACTACACAGTAACTTTGGGAGATCGAACTCTCCCTGCTAAGTATATCATCGTTCCAACTAAAATATTCTTCTTTTTAAGTTGGTACATTGTTTTCAGCAAAGTGTAACCAACGATGTTAAATTTAAAATTTTCCAGAAATCAACTTGTAGCCAAGAAGACGATTTTTATTCTCCGCCTCAGATATTCCTGTTGTGACACTCGTTGATGTAAGTTACAAAGACGTAGATATGACCTTATCGCAATTGATAAGAAGAAAAGATCAAAAGATATGACTTTATGGGAAGTTATCAGAAAATAATAGGTCAACAGATTTGATCTTATGGTGAGTGATAAGGAGAAAAGATCAAGACATATGATCTTATGGTGAATGATAAGAAGAAAATATCAACAGATTTGATCTTATGGTGAGTAACAAGTAGAAAATGTCAAGACATATGACCTAACTGTCAGCGATAACACATTATTACAGTAAACATAATGTTTCTACTACCGTGAAGTAGACAGTACTGAAAAAAAACTCAACTGAAAACCAGAAAAATATTTATACACAATTTGGGCTTTCCTGTCTATATATATATTATAAAGGGGAGGAAATACTTCAAAATTATGTACATGAAATTTTGGTGATCGTATTTAATCACGGAATTTTGAAACTACACACCTTTAGCTAGTTTCTAGGAGCTTTCCTTGTTATTGTGCGTCATTAAAACTCAAATAACAACTAAATTAACCAATAACTGTGTATTACTGGAATAATGCTTGTATACTAGTCATATAATCTATATATATGTTTTATAATTTTGAGTTGTGTCCTTTAATGCCCTATACTTCCTGTAAAGTTGTCCGATAGTTACTTGTAAACTAATTGACATATGTGAACAAAATATTATTGATGTCTAATGACATTATATTAATTATATAACAGCAATTCAGAGATTGGATACGTATATTAAAACGATATTGAATATGTAAATCTTGTGACAAACAAAACCGATATACTCAGTGAAACAGTGTGTATCGGAAATACCTTTTAAGATTGTTTGGCGTGCCTTAGGTTGTATAATGCCACTGAATATTGATCAGCCCTTTCTGACACACAGTATTTACGAATATTGATCAGCATTTTCTGACGCAAAATATGCATACACTTAGACCGTAAATATGTGTTTAACTCCGGGATTTAGTGTTTCCAAGACGAGGATATCCTTTGCACTTAATGGCATTGGAAAACAAAAGAACATGGATCAACTGAGGGAACCAAGACCATCCAGAAAGAGACCTACAACAAGTTGTACTCCAGCCTTATATAATGGTAAGCAAAATATGGCGACTTGTAACAGATGAGAATCCAAAAGTACAAACATCAGTGGCAAAAGTCGGTCCACGTGTCCCAAGGAATAATCGGCAACATAATAGAAAACATTTCCTTCTGAAACCGAGGTCGCCAGGGTATGGGTTTATCAAGATAAGGCTTCCAATCATACCTCCGCTCAACTGTAGCATAACCGAACCAGCTGTAGAATGAAACAGGGATTCATACTATTCCACACGAAGATATACTGATCAAGTCGTCGGACACAGAACCTGTGAATTTCTTTGCGATTGGACAGTTGAAACAGTTGTTGGAAAATCGTCATCTTCGTACACTAGATGCATTATGGAAAGCACGCAAAGAGGTACGGTGTGCTTTAGACATTGCAGCCTTACGACGGAGCATTGAGAGATGGAAACTCGGCTGCAGAGCTCCTGTGTACGGTCATCAGGTAAAGCATGGCTGGGCGTGGTGATATGGACTGTAACGACTGATGAGGCTCCAAAATAATTTCAGTTAACGTACTCAAGCCTCTGCACTTATAGCAGTGATTATTAAAAGACTAGGTAATTATAATCATCATCATAATATCACATAGTACATAATAACCTATTCTTCAGTGATGTGAATTATAAATATGTTCCTCTTTGGTAGTCCTGGCTTGTTATATGTGTTGTAGAATAAGTAGTCCTGACTTGTTATATGTGTTGTAGAATAGGCAGTCCTGACTTGTTATATGTGTTGTAGAATAGGCAGTCCTGACTTGTTATATGTGTTGTAGAATACATAGTCCTGACTTGTTATATGTGTTGTAGAATAGGCAGTCCTAACTTGTTATATGTGTCGTAGAATAGGCAGTCCTGACTTGTTATATGTGTTGTAGAATAATATTACAATTTAAGAAAATCGTTTGCTATCAGCATATTAACCTTGATTCTGTAAACCCAGACAATGGCAAGTTCCTTTATTTTCAGGCTGAATCTACTTATTAGCAGTGTTTGATCAGTTTATTGTTAAACACAAAGTTACACAATGGGCTATCTGAGCTGTGCCCACTGCGAGTAACAAAACCCGATATTTAGTGTTACAAGCCCTTAGGTTTACCGCTGAGCCAACGAGGATGGGGGGAAAGGATCTGTGAGAGGGCAACCATTTCTGACAATAATAGTTGGCTCTAGTCGTGCAAAAGCCTTTGGGAAATGTAATTTTCTTCAGTGTTTCCGTCATCTATTTTTACCCCACTTTGACCGGGAATTTATTTAAAATGCGGCATTCCATTAAAACGACAAGAAACGGGAAATCATGAAAACAAACATTTGAAAGTACAGCCCGTCGGTTTGCCAAAGTTTCCCCCCTTTTTAAGCATTTCAAGTTTATTGTGAGCTGGAAATATGAAAAACGTAACTTATCACGTATAAATACACGGAAGCAGACATCTTGTTAAAATTGACTTTTTCCTCTCCACTAAACAATTGTGATAACGCACAATGTGGCTGCGAATTTTGCCTAAAGAAACTAATTGAATGGCTAACTTCCCATCACTGCAGGCTACCTTTGTATAACACAGGCCTGCGAATTTAAACTTCATGACAGTTGTTTTGGTTTTAATAACGGATTTTCCATAATTCAGTAACGCAGGTTTCACGGAAGGATTTTTTTTACAAATCGGGAAGGGAAAAAACCTCTTACTTAGATCAAATTATTATTTCGTCTGTTGTATGTATCTATATAAATATGATACTGTCTGTTGTCTGTATCTATATAAATATAATACGTCTGTTGTATGTATCTATATAAATATAATACTGTCTGTTGTATGTATCTATATAAATATGATACTAGCTGTTGTATGTATCTATATGAATATAATACTGTCTGTTGTATGTATCTATATAAATGTAATACGTCTGTTGTATGTATTTATATAAATATAATACTGTCTGTTGTATGTATCTATATAAATGTAATACGTCTGTTGTATGTATTTATATAAATATAATACTGTCTGTTGTATGTATCT
>NW_013670980.1:5392-8970 GCF_000517525.1 Limulus polyphemus | reverse complement strand
AAGAGAGAAGTGGGACTTTTAATTTTTTGTGGTTTTAGGACGATCAAAGATAAAATAAATTAGCAAAATCCAGGTTTCGAGCTTGCTATTTTTTTTTTATTATTATTATTTCGAACAAACTTTATGAGACTTTACACAAAGATTCATTACGATACCTCATATATAGATTTAATATTTTTTTCTTTTCTTGTGATTTTTACAGTGGTCAATGGTATAAAACATTGCAATACATCTAATATTGAACTCTGAACTAAATACATTGTCTGCATATATGTAAACAAACATTACAAGGGGTTGTTATTACTAGTGTTTCAATTCAACCCAGTGCATGAAATTGCCTATACCGTGTTGAAGAATAGGTTTTATTTGCCAAGTACCTGTAAGGTAATGTCGTTGTGAATAAATCTTTCTATGGACAAACTGATATTTCTATGTACCATCATATTCCCAGTCTAGCCTGTTCCAATACACCTTTCTTACATAGAAGTATCAATTTGGTGTTGTGTTGTCTATCCCTCTGCAGTACATAAGTTGTAGTTTATGCCCGCCCTCTCTGCCTTGAATGCCATTCTCTCGTGAAATCTTCTGTATTCTGAGGACCTTTTCGAATAAGGTGGATAAGGAGGAGGAAACACAATTCATTCCAAATATTGGGTTTTCTGATTACTGCTGCATGTATTTATTGATTAATTATAACTTCCTTTCCTGATTTTCTGTTCCTTATATTTATCTATTCCAGGCTTTATTGCAAACTCATGACACGATAGCAAAACAATCATTTCGGAAAGCAACCACCAGGAGAAACGCATTATTCATTTCCCCATTAATGTCTTTCACTAATAGCTTCTATATGGACACGCTAGATGGCGATGAAAGACTGCGGACAACCCGATTAGTAGAGTTTCAGAAAAAAGGAGACGAAGCTATGGTAAGCCAGATTGTTATTGAAATTAGGAGTTATATAACAAGATGATGATATTATTTCTTAACACATTACTAATCTCATTATATCGGTTACCATTTATTTTTCTTTATCCTCTTGAAAAAGCAACCAGTTATTACTCATTTATTATTTCATATAAATATGATCTAATTTTAAAAAAAGGGAATATTTGAAAACATTGTACTTAATTATAATCACAACAAAATTAATTTTATAAATGATCATTATTTAATTTTAATTCACAGGGAATCACTCTGAGAGTGGACGAGAATAATCGTTGTATGGTGGCGCGAATTATGCACGGTGGTATGGTACACAGACAAGGTGAGAACCTATTTACTACTATAGCTCTATCTACGACATTATTATTTAATTGTTTTAGCGAATTATACATAGGTTCTCACCTTGTCTGTGAACCATACCACCGTTAATAATGTCGTAGATAGAGCTATAGTAGTAATTTAATTGTTTTGTTATTATTATTTTGCTGTTTGTAACATGTCTTGTTAAAAAATCAGATGTTTGAAGATACAACTTATCTTTACCGCTTTCAGACAAAGTCATAAATGCATGTATTGATAAAATGAAACGAATATTTTAATTAGAATATATATATATATATATCATCTTGATTGACAAAATACACTTTATGTATGTCCTCCGGTGGGACAGCGGTAATCCTATGGGACTTACAAAGCTAAAATCCGGGGTTCGATTCCCCCCGAGGTGGACACAGCAGATAGCTCAATGTAGCTTTGTTCTAAAACAACCATTAAATATTACTGCATTTATCATATGGTAGCAAATTAAAATACTTTTAATAAGGATTTTTGTATCGTCATATTACCAATGATATTTCGTATTATTCTATGTTTAGCTCTGTTGAATTAGCCAGTTAACCAGTGACAGAAACACAAAATAAATTCTCTGCTTACATTAAAAACATTGATATAATTGACAGATTTTGCTGATAGAAGAATGTTAAAGGGATACTACTAGAGGGATTGACTATATCCAATGTTGAAGAATATTATTTTTATTTATTTATTTTGAGTAGTTGATATTGCTGGTTTTTGTAAGACTATGTGGAAACGTTTCTGCATAAAATGATCGTACACCCAAGTCCTCCGGGCTTTGGATATGGTTACGAAACTCAAAACCTGAACACATGTAAGACAGCAGTAATATTCTTAAAACACAGCCCTGTAATAATATACATGTGGAGCTTCCGCTCTATCGACTTTCTGTTAATTTCAAAAAATGCTTTGTTCTATTGTTTTTACACCGTGAAGAGAATCGTTGCTTTCTACGTGAGATTTACGCAAGAAATTAACGAGGTTCGGTTTATTTTTCTCCTTTTTTTTTTAGCACAGGCATTAAATGCCCGATATCTTAATTAAAATGTTATCCCCACGGACCACCACTCTGCTTAACTAAAAAAAATAACATTTTAAGAAGGATGTACTTGAAACTTGGTTGAATGGACGACAACTGCCTGTTGTAGAAACACAAATGTGGAGGACGACGTTGCGAAAGTCTTTTGTCGTCAGAAGACAAAAGGTGGAAGACCTTCGAAACGTCGTCCTCTACACTCGTGTTTCTACAACAGGCAGTTGCCGTCCATTCAACAAAGTTTCATCATGAATACTTTGTTTAAACAATCTATCAAAGAAGGATGCACTTGTTAGCAAGCAGATCCCTCGTGACATCATCAGAGATGAACCATTGGCTAAATTTAATAAAGTTCACGTGACATTACCGAAAGATGATGAACCAATAGTTAAATGTTATAAAGTTCACGTGACGTTACCGAGAGATGAACCAATAGCTAAATGTTATAAAGTTCACTTGCCATTACCTAGAGACGAACTGGCGTCTGAATGCTGTATGAGCGATGCAACACGACATAAACCAAATCTTAAAAGTACTGATATAAGTGTAGCAGTCAGTTTTCAAGGGGTCCGTAGCATTCCACGGACCTTGATGGAATACTTTTAGTGACTTTTCCTTTAAGATAAGTTTCTGTGAGCCTAATGATTGATTTAATTTAGGCACGTTTATAAAATTAAACATTTTATTTCATTAGCAAAACAAATACCTTGAGGTACACACAAGACACTAGAAACTCAACTACTGTATAGGTTGTCAGCCATCTTGTTTCATTACGGGTAAACAACCTTCACTTAATTTATTGATTTGTGATTTTAACAAGAAGCAAATATGTTTCATTGCAATTCAGAATAACGCCTACACAAAAACAAATATGTAAGGTATAACCTTGAGCTCAGATGCATTGACTTTCTGTTAAAATCAAGAATAAGATTGTTCTTTGTCCTAATTATATAGAACTTTTGATAAAAAGTAAAATAATTATATAGAACACAACTTAAATAATTTGATAAGTAACTGAGGAATCAATGAAGACAGACCTGTATAACAAACCGACTAGAAATAAGCAGTCTCATAAATCAATACACTACAAAAATACATCTCGTAACGACTAAAAGGTAGAGCCATTAACTTTACTTAAATGCTTTAAGAAAAAAAAGGTGTCGCTGGGAATTTTTGGAAATGTCTACTGTACTAATAAACAGTTTGTTTTGTTTTTTTGAATTTCGCGCAAAGCTACAAGAGG
>NW_013670980.1:0-4980 GCF_000517525.1 Limulus polyphemus | reverse complement strand
ACATTAACGTTTTTAAACTTATAGGGACATCTATGATTTGCGAATTTATATTTGTATAAATTATAAATCTTCCGACTATCATTTTTACTCATATTCTTACAGCTCCTTGCTGAGGGAACGCGGCCCTCGTTTTCTACTTATCATTAAATGTGGCATTATCCTATGGATCTGCTTATCCAATGGAACAGAATTATAGTCACGTACTAATGTCCCTTGAAACGGGACTAGAGGAATCCGAAGAAACGTTCGAACAAAATTTCTGATGAGTGCAGACTTTTGTTTGACTTGTAGGCTGCAATTGTGAAAGGTAAAGAAAAAAAGTCATAATCAAATTCGTATAGTGCGAGGCTAGCATCCTGTAATCCAATAACGATACATGATTTAGTTGATTACGACGTGACAAATCTTTCACGTTCTTCGGTCATTCAGTCATGCTTCGACGTTGACAGTTGCGTGTATGCAGAAGACGGAGGCTGAGACAGGTATCGGTACCATTCTGTGTACGAACATACCTATCAAATCACGCGAGGCGTCGTCTACATATTCTTTTGCTACACAGTAATGAAATAACGTTCAGAAAACAGCGAACGAGAATAATGGATAAGCTTTGAAAAACCTGTGAGGAGGAGAGGGGAAGATACGGAAAAGTGGAAAAGATTAGAGAATAGTTTACACTTGTGGTAAGACTTTATTAAGGATCCGGAAGAGCGGGAACACTTATGGTAAGACTTTATTAAGGATCCGGAAGAGCGGGAACACTTATGGTAAGAGTTTATTAAGGATCCGGAAAATCGGGAACACTTGTGGTAAGACTTTCTTAAGGATCCGGAAGAGCGGGAACACTTATGGTAAAAGTTTATTAAGGATTAGGAAGGGTGAGTAAGATCAGAGAAAAGTTTATTGAGAACCATGAAGAGCGGAAGAAATTAAAAAAAGAATTTAAGGATCAGGAAGAGAGAGAAGATTTAAAGAAAAAGTTTAAGGATCCGGAAGAGTGGGTAAGATCAGAGAAAAGTTTATTGAGGACCATGAAGATCGGGAGAAACTAAAAAAAGAGTTTAAGGATCAGGAAGAGAGAGAAGGTTTAAAGAAAGAGTTTGAGGATCCGGAAGAGTGAAAAGGATAATAATAAGACTTACTGAGGATCAGAAAATAGTTTGAAGGTATGGAAAAGTTTAGAGAAGATTAGAGAAAAGTTTATTTTGAGGAAGTCTTTTTCCAGTGGGAACTGGATCCTAGATCCTGTTTACTGTTTCACTCTTGTTCTATCAACATTATTCACCAATAATTACAAAAGCATTTGCAAAGACAAATTTGGCAATGAAAAAAATATAATTAATGCTTTTAAAAATGTTTTCACCCTGATTTAAAGTAATAGACACATTACTTAATCTTAGTTTTCTTATCTGATTTGTTGTTTGATGTTAATCACAAAGCTGAGCAGTGGACTATCTGTGTTGTGACAACCGCAGGAATCGAACTCTGCATGTTAGCATTATAAGCCCTCAAAGAATTATTTTATTTAAATATCTATTAATATTTTCTTTTATACGTCTCCGATTGTTGAAATTTTTGTAATCCCATTTGTTAGGGCTAATAAGCTGCCTCGTTTTGCAAACTTACGTGTTTTACACCACCATTTAACGTCCATTGATCAAATATTCAACATTTTAACTGAGTTAAAAAAAAAGGAGAAAATAATTAAAGTTTTATCCAACAGACTGACCACACTGACAGCCCTTGCTGAACACCGCTCCAATTATATTTGATTCTCCTCCGCTTTTATTTTTTTGTCTCTACGATGGCCACCTGGGGGATCAGCGGTGAGCCCAACGAATAGGGGGATTGAACGTCACATTATAACGCCCCCACGGCTAAAAGGGCGAGCATGTTTGGTGTGACGGGGATTCGAACCCGCAACCCGCAGATTGCGAGTCGAGCGCCCTAACCACCTGGCCAAGTCGGGCCTAAACCGGTTTAAAGTAGTCAAAGCTGTCATATTACAAAATATTTTGAATTAATAAACGGGAAAAATCTAACTAATATGTTAATTTTTTTCATGATGACGATATTCTGTGTATTTTTTATCATCATATAACAAATCGCGAAAACCGTTCTAGAAATAAAAATACAGCTCAAATATTCGTTATTTGAATTGACTGGCACCATACCTATAAAAATATATAAATCTCGTTAAGTCCATCAATAGTGATAAAAGTAACTTTTCACTGCATATGCATTTTTATAACACTTTTCTTGGTTAGCCCCATTACGGATTTTAAATCAGATGTGTGTACAAGCAAACTTATCTTCTGTTTGTCACAAGTCACTGACAAAGAGGTCTTTCGTTCAATGCTAAAACCCATCAGCTGCTATTTAGTACAAAACTTGATAGGCCGAATGAATGTGATTAAAATCATGTTTGACTTCAGACGCTTGTTTATTCATCATACATTTCAAATTAGGGGAGTATAGGTCAGTAGCACAGCAATGTATGCGGGTTTCGATACCCATGGCGGGTAGGGCACAGATAGCCCTTTGTGTAGCTTTTTTTTATTTATAACAAACAACAACAACATCCTCTCTTTTCAAAGCATGGCAGTTAAAAAAATGTTCATTGGTTAGAATATGTTAAACCGGTTTAAATTGTTGTTTGTTTGAATTTCGCGCAAAGCTACACGAGGGCTATCTGCGCTACCCGTCCCTAATTTAGCAGTGTAAGACTAGAGGGAAGGCAGCTAGTCATCACAACCCACCGCCAATTCTTGGGCTACTCTTTTAGGGGGGCAAGGGAGGATCTAGTGGGGATTTTTGTTTGTGACTTCCGTGCGATTAGTGGTTTTTCTTTCATATACATATGCTATCATAGTATTTCTCATTAGTCTGCCATGATTAAAGGTTGTATATAAACTATGTTAGTGCGTCACAGGGAAATAATATTTAAAATAGACGCATTTTCTCCGCCAGGTGGAGGCGCAAGGCATTCGTAAAAAAAAAAAAAAGTAGTCGAGTTTCTTGTGAAAAGTCAATACTTTAATTTGTTTTTGTACATGATGGCTTATTCATGTTGATATCTGTCAAACTAAGTTAGGACGATTATGGTGTACAGCGCGTATTAAATAACTATTTCGAATTCGTTGTTTTCTAGTTTAAAGATAAATGAAAATGACAACATTGTTCCATTTTAATAGGTTCATTACATGTGGGTGATGAAATTCGTGAAATCAACGGAATCCACATAACTAACCAGTCTGTGGATATGCTGCAGAAAATGCTGGTAAGTTGGACCTCTCTCTCTGTTTATAAGTCACACTGCGGTTTCATCGTGATTTGATGCAAGGCATTTTACTGCCCTCTGTTGACTAAACAAGACAAACATTATTTTTTGTCTAGGTTAATGAAAATTAACATTTCATTTGCAAGGATTTATTGATTGAAGAGAAAGTCCATAGAGAGAGAAAGAAAAAGGTCAGGTATTTCAACTTTATGAAAAGAAATGTTTGGTTCTACTGACCAGTCTGGAACTACTTAAAGTGAAATTTGTAAGCACCTAGTGTGTAGTTTTATAAGTTCAATTTGTATCATTAATAGCTTCTTCTGGTTTTGTTTTTGTTTTGTTTTTCAGAAAGAGGTTCAGGGCAAAGTTACTTTCAAAATAATCCCTAGCTTTAGGAATGCTCCGCCACCTTGTGAGGTAAGCAAAAAATAATAGTTATGTTTCTTAACTTCATTGTTTGCGCTAAAAATTCATGTTTCTCCAGTGGGGGAGGGGAGGGCCGGATATTTACTGAGATACACTTTGAAAGTCCAGCTAGTCACAACCATTTAATGGAAAAAAAATTTAAAAAATACTATGCATATGACGTCATAGTTATCAACGTGCTGTGACGTTATAGTTATCAACGTGCGTGTCCGTCACCGGTAGAGATGTACACTGCAACTTTTAATCAATTCGATTTGAATCGGGCGGAACTATTTTCTGTGTAAGGTTAGAGGTCAGTATAGAACAGGCTCAGACTGAGACGAAGGTGAATAATTAATCGGATTTACGAATTTGGATTATTTTCAACAACCACATTAAAGCCTGTGTAGAAATTATTGGTTGTTACAGAATTAAAACTTTCGCTCATATCTTTAACGTCTAAAGTAAGAAATAGGTTTTTTTTTTAATATCATTTGTAGAGAGGTTTTTGTTGTTGTTAAAGTATCGAAACCCGACTTTTTAATATTATAAGCCCTGAGATATTTTAGTGAAATAAAGTTTCTTTTGATTTCTCAGGTAATTAACTTTGAAATGACCGATTTAGTTTTATGCCAGTCACTTCAGACGGAGTCCAGATATTGCATTATATTGATAAATTTTATATTTTTCTTGCTCAACAGTGGTTAAACTGGGATTTTCAAAGAGGGTGAGCTCCGTTTTGTGACCCACTCTGTATAAGAAGTGTGGATCACAATACGACAGAAGATACACACTCTCTGAGAACATATTCAAATGTTAAATGGGGCCGTCTTATACAACACTTTAGAGTTAAAGAAAGAAGCTAAATGACCCAGTTTATTTTAGAGAAGACCAAAAATGCCAATGTCTTGAATCGTCAAGAGGTGGAACGCCATTCCGGATCGCTCCGCCCCAATTTAAATTAATTGCATTTGTGTTATTTTTTTTTCCACATTTTTTTGTGTGACTCATATGCCACCAGAAACTCTGTAACTAACAAAGTCATCTACGTACAAGTATTTATGAACATAAAGAGTTTGGAATAATGTGTTTCAAAAGCCGATGGACTCTATTCAACAATTCTAGGGTTAAGTCTTCTTTATTAATGTCCGTCAGTGAACAGCGATAAGCTTGAAGGATTATAATGCTAAAAATATGGAGTTCGATTCCCACAGCTAGTAGCATAGCTGAAATATATTTGAATAATATTAACTTACAAAGACCACGTATGGCCAGAATACGTTGCTTGTTTTGAATTT